>NC_084612.1:39158116-39330616 GCF_033978795.1 Nerophis ophidion
AGAAAATGACTATATCGTAATATTGGAGTATACGTTCTCATGCAGTTGCTTTTAGCTGCGGGCATTACACTACAGGCTCTTCTCACTCCTTCTTGTCTCTCCTTCTCACAGACAAGCAGGCGCACAAACTTAAACACGTCACATACTGTGACGTCATACGTCACATACGTATATGCCCTCGCCCAGCAGAGAGGTAGCAGACTGGGTATTGTTAGCTGTGATGCTAACCTAGCCGTACGAGTCGTAATACGAGAAAAAGAAGGTGCGAATCTGGCAACAAATGAAGGAAGACTTAATTCCCAATAAAAACAGCAGGGTGTCCATCATCTGGCGGTGGTAATTTGTCAAGTGTGGGGCACAAGCATTGCTATAAAAAGTAGCATTACTGCAAATATGTAGCATCATTTGAAAAGTCACTCGGTAGAGAATGAAGAGAATTTAATAACGTCTGTAGTAACCTACCACATAGTGAAGGACAAATACTATTTGATTTCCTATTAGCAACTCATTTTTATTTGACACCTAAAATGTCTCTGACAATCTTGCACTTTCTGTTTTGGAAATGACATAAATATTTGTACCACTGCTTAATAACTTTAATAAATACACTTTTGGTCAATTGACTTATTTAGTGATTTCCCTTTCTGCATGAAAGTTTAAAAGTAGCATATATGAATGCAGTATGAAGAAAAATGTTTTAATGTAGACACATAGAATCATCATACTGCTGTGATTATATGTATCAAGTGTTCATTCAAGGCCAAGGCAAAATATATATATATATATATATATATATATATATATATATATTATGTATATCGCGATATGGCCTAAAAATACTGAGATATTAAAAAAAGGCCATATCGCCCAGCCCTTATTATATATATATATATATATATATATATATATATATATATATATATATATATATATATATATATATATATATATATATATATATATATATATATATATATATATATATATATATATATATATATATATATATATTTATTTAGGGACGGCGTGGCCCAGTGGAAGAGTGGCCGTCGCAAACCCGAGGGACCCTGGTTCAAATCCCACCTAGTACCAACCTCGTCACGTCCGTTGTGTCCTGAGCAAGACACTTCACCCTTGCTCCTGATGGGTGCTGGTTGGCGCCTTGCATGGCAGCTCCCTCCATCAGTGTGTGAATGTGTGTGTGAATGGGTAAATGTGGAAGTAGTGTCAAAGCGCTTTGAGTACCTTGAAGGTAGAAAAGCGCTATACAAGTACAACCCATTTATCATTTATTTATATATATATATATATATATATATATATATAAATATATATATATATAAATATATAAATATATATATATATATAAATATATATATATATATATATATATATATATATATATATATATATATATGTATATATATATATGTGTCTTGATTGGATTATCCAGAGAATAGTGCTCGATACCGTGGTAGAGCGCAATATGTAGGTGTGGGAAAAAATCACAAGACTACTTCATCTCTACAGATCTGTTTCATGGGGGGTTCCCTCAATCATCAGGAGATTTTAATGGAAGCATTCACATACAATGGTTTATATAGAGCACAGAGTGGGTGGGTACAAGCAGGCGTAGGGTGTGGTGATTGGCTCATGTGTTACCTAGGAGGTGTTTCCGTTTGTGGCGGCATGTTGAAATGATTTCACTGCGCTTGTTGAGGGATGATAAATCTGGATGATATATAATAAACAGTTTCTCTTTTAAGCATAGGTTGCATCTTTTATTACCACTGTTGTAAGGTGAGCTGGATGCAAGAATTTGCCATGTTATTGAATATTCAACATTATTGTCTTTGAGGTTCCAAATGTGTTTGCTGAGTTCTGTAGAATTCTGCAAAGTCTGGTTTCTAAAGGAGGCGTTGTGATTATTCCATCTTGTTTTGAACGCTCCTTCGGTTAATCCTACGTACGTGTCGGATGTGTTAATGTCCTTGCATGTTACCTTTGCTTGGTAAACGACTGATGTCTGTAAGCACCTTCTGTTGAGAGGGCAATCAGGTTTCTTGCGACAGTTACATTCATTATTGGTTTCAGAGTTGTTTAGTCTGGGGGTAGGCAGTCCTTTTGCAATTGCTTTGTTGTGGTTTGAAATGATTTGTTGCATGTTATTCATACAGCTGTAGCTCAATTTAATGTTGTTCTTGTTGAATATTTTTCTTAGGGTGTTGCCTTTGGGGAAGTGTTTGTCGATCAGAGTGAGGAACTTGCGGCCGATGTTGGTTGAGACGTCTTTGCTGAATGGCGGATTTTACCAGATGATGTTGTTTCGTTTTCTGCTCTTTTTTGGTTGGTTTCCTGGAGTGGGTTCATAGGTGAGGGTGAAGTTGTATCTGCTTTCATCAAGTGCTTTCTGGTACGGGGGGGTTGCTTGGTCGAATTCAGCTTTGCTGGATGACAGCATCGATAGCCTTTTATTAATTCCGGTAGGTATTCTTTTCGTGGTGGTGGGTGGGTGGTTGCTGTCATGGTGCACGTATTGGAGTGTTGTGTTGGGTTTCGTGAATGGTTGGTAGCTGTTATTTCTCAGGTTGAAAGTGACGTCGAGGAAGTTGACGGTTTGCTTGTTGGCTTCAATCGTGATCCGTAGGCCGTTTTCTTTGAAGATTTGGCATATGCGCTTCTTGGTGTTCTCGCTGCTCCTATATATATATATATATGTATATATATATATATATATATATATATATATATATATATATATATATATAATAAGGGTGTGACGGTACGTGTATTTGTATTGAACCGTTTTGGTACGGGGGTTTCGGTTCAGTCCGGAGGTGTACCGAACGAGTACACATGCTAGCAGCGACCGGGCTAGGACAACATGCCAGAGCTGGAAGACCCTCCTGCCTCGTTAAGATCTCTCGTTTTGGGAACAGTTTGGCTACGCAATACAACAATGGAGGACGGAGGTTTGCTGAGATTGTTCAGCAGCTGCTTCTGACAACACGTCAAACATGTGTTGCATCTTTCCTGCTTTCGGCTCCAAGAGTGTCCAGGGGAGACACTCCTCCAGGGCTGATGTATTCTCGGAGGCAAAACCCTTCACTCTACCCGGCAGTGGTTCTCCACAGCTACGGACTCCAGGGTAAATGAAGAGTCCGGCAATTAGTTGCAAATCGTGGCTTTATTGAGGTCTTGCACACAGCCAATCCAACAAAACACCAGCCGCACTAGCGCTAAGCTCCCTCACCTCGCTCACCCACTCACTCACTGACGTCACACACTGTCACATATTAAAGGGCCAGACACACACATACGCTACTCTCATAACACAGTGGTTCTCAACCTTTTCTCAGTCATGTACCCTTGTGTAAATTTTTTTAATTCAAGTACCCCCTAATCAAAGCGAAGCAATTTTGGTTGAAAAAAAGAGATAAAGAAGTAAAATACTGCACTATGTCATCAGTTTCTGATTTATTAAATTGTATAACAGTGCAAAATATTGCTCATTTGTAGTGGTCTTTCTTGAACTATTTGGAAAGAAAGATATAAAAATAACTAAAAACTTGTTGAAAAATAAACAAGTGATTCAATTATAAATAAAGATTTCTACACATAGAAGTAATCATCAACTTAAAGTGCCCTTTTTGGGGATTGTATTAGAGATCCATCTGGATTCATCAACTTAATTCTAAACATTTTTTCACAAAAAAAGAAATCTTTAACATCAATATTTATGGAACATGTCCACAAAAAACGGCGGGCGGTGTTGATGAAAGTGGACCCTGACTTAAACAAGTTGAAAAACTTATTGGAGTGTTACCATTCAGTGGTCAATTGTACGGATTATGTACTGTACTGTGCAATCTACTAATAAAAGTTTCAATCAATCAATCAATCAACAAAAGCACTTTATATGTAGAAAGGTTTTGTTAAGAAACCATTCTGAGCCTTATCTTATTTAGTTTTTATTTTATATATGTTGACCACATTAACCCTGGCAATAGACCCTGTGTGTATATGTATGTTATGCCATTGTTTACAAATTTGGTAAATAAATAACCCAAAAAATGTATATATACATACATACATATATATATATATATTTATATATATATATATGTTGTGTTATCGGATTTGCGGTCTCATGTTTTGGACAATTGGGTGAATAGCGAAACAGGGCTTTCTACCAATCACCACCTGGTGGTGAGTTGGCGCCAATGGCGGTGGAGGATGCCGGAACGACCTGGCAGGCCCAAACGAATTGTGAGGGTCTGCTGGGTACATCTAACAGACTCTCCCATCAAAGAGAGTTTCAATTGCCACCTCTGGAAGAACTTTGAAACTGTCAAGAGGGAGGTGCTGGACATAGAGTCTTAATGGACCATGTTCGTACCTCTATTGTCTCGGCGGCCAATCTGTGGCTGGTCGTGTCAGTGTGGAACCACAACCTATCAAGCTGGTGGCCATTTATTGCTATCACGCAAATTTACGTTAGCTAACATTAGCATTAGCATTTTTAGTTGAGCATCGAAAATAACTTAGTAGTCCAGCAGGAACAACGCCAAGGCAGCATTGGGTCGAAATTCCCTCCTCGTTTTGAGCACACGCCAGCGAGTGAAAGCCGGAGCAATGTGGATCCATGACTCTCCTTTTATTCGGTTAGGCTCCCTATTTATTAGTTTTGACTCCTAAGACAAAACTTTTCAGTTTTTTTGGTTATTTTGCAGCTCCTACCTTGATAGCAGTATAATGCTGCATTCCATTAACCTGGGAAGTGGGAAGTCAGAGGTGGGAATGGCGTCACAGCCAAGTTGGGAGCGTTCCAGTTACAATGTCGAAACCAAGTGAACCACATCCATGAAAGCTATTTTTGAGCTGGCCTTGTATGAATGCAAACAACTGATGGTAAAATATGCACTCTTTCTGCAACCTTCAATCACGGTGGATGAAGAGAAAACACAGGCGCTGTTGCTAGCGACATTCAGAGTATATACCACATCAATGAATGTATTTTACACTCGAGTGACATTACAACAAATAAACATACAACAACACATTGTTTATGGCTGCTTTACTGCAACAAAAACTCATCAGAAGTGCTAATAACAGATATTGTAGAAGTAGACATAATTGTTTACATCCAGAGCAGCCATCTTTGAAACAAACTTGTGTGAGGTGAGAATGCTTCGACTTTCAGGGTCGGAAATCCAACCATGAGGGGCGTTCCAATACAAATTCCAAAAAGGAAATCCCAGTACAAATGGAACTCCTGCACGTAGGGGTTTGCATTGACTTCCATCTTTTTAACAAATGGGGAAATGGGGAGTGACGTATGCCGTAAAGCAGGTCAGCACATTTGTAGTTTTTTGTGTGGCTGGGTTCCTGCCACCCTCCTCAAAGTTGCTAAGTGCCATTGAAAGCAATACAGACCCCATCAGGCCGTGACAAAGGTGTGATTCAACTAGTTGTAAGTCCATGTATCATCCCCAGTTATGAAAATATTTTATGAAGGTTGAAAGGTTACCTAGTGCTGCTTTATAAAGGCTAAACACATTCATACAGTCAGTTAAAATCAAATCGGTGTTATTATTAATTAGTATTAACATATATTTGTGTTAAATTGTTTTGTTCAATTTTTTAATTGTTGCTGTACTTTGTAGATAATTTTTCAAGTTCCACGAGTTCCTTCTCCAATCGTTTTAGTGACTATTAAAAATGCATTGCAACAACCATCTAGCATCTTTTTCAGGTATTATTAGAAACTATATTCGTGTTTGAAGACTCTTTACTTATGTTGCTGAATGTCTGTGACGGACAGTGAGAGCTGGAGCGAGCCTGATTTCACATTCCTCTTCTTAATGTTTGCACATTGCATATATTGTTAATTGCTGTCCGCGGGTATATCTCGGATATACTAAAATACAACCACATCGAAGACTGCCTCTGCTCCAGACAATCCATGCGTATTGCTTAAGTCGTCACAACATCCTGTTTCGGTGATCAAAGTATTTTTTCTGCGGCCAAATCTTCAGTTCATCACGAGTCAATAGTGCGCAAACAATAGGCTATACTGTATATCCATTCATATTCTAAAGACCTGCTGGTATTAATGTTTATTTTTATGTGTTATTAATGTTAAAAGTTCCCATGATCATGAACATACTGTGCCTGAAAGTGGATTGTCAGAAAATGAGGAAGTGTAATGTGTCTGGGAGTGAAGTACGGAGACAGATGTATGTGCAAGGGAGGGAAAAGCTATTGGTACCGTGCCTGTTGTAAGATTGTCAATAAAAGTTTTTAAAAAGCGTCAAACTTTGTGTGACTTCTTCTGGACGCTACAATTCATTATATTACTTTAATTTGTTTTCAAATAAAAAATACAAAACACTAATTTTTAAGCTGTGGCGGCTTTAATTTTGCTGCGGCGGTTCGCCACGAGCTACCACAATTAATTACATGTGAGGGAAACTTTGGTACCACATGGTGGCAATAAGGCTTGCTCATATCTTTATTAGACATATTGTCAGCCATTTTCTAAAAGTCTGTCTCGAATGCTTTGAGGTTGAACCGCTTAAACTCTAAGCTGGACATTTCCTACTTCTCATCACTCTCAAATGCAGGATATGTCCTAAACGGCTCCAACATAAGCAAGCTTTTCCAACCACATACTGCAGAAAAATCTGTTTTTGGTGTGGTCATGACTTTTGATGGCACTCTCCACAACCCCCTTCAAACACCTTGTAAGCCAAAGTATTGTATACCAATGTGGGGCGTTTCTGAAAATCCAAAGTAGCCTACAATTGAGATGTCTAACATTTAATACCACAGTCCACCAGTAAGCATGATGGCTGTGTGCTGTGCATGCAAAGAAGGCAGCTTTAACCAGCATCATAAGCTGTCAGGCAAGTGGAGAGAACTGTTTTGGTTATACATACCAGACAAAATGTTAAACAGCTGTTTAGTTAACTTGCACTGGTGCGTGCCAATTGAAAACTTTACCTTATGTTTTCCAGCACCAGCTGTCATGAAGACACAACCGTTTACAGTTGCTGCACCTTTTAGATCAGAACAACAGTCACACAACAACTGTTTAAGTGACTCAACCAAAATCATGTTTATGTTGGAGGTCATGTTGTTGGTGTGGCTGACACTGTGTCAATCATCAGGATAACACAAGCTAGAATGGTAAATTGAAAACAAAGTTGTTTCTTTGTGTGATCTTCTTTGTCATCAGCACATTTGGACTATACTGTATGGTGAAGCTGCAGATGCAGACACACCTCCTACTGATGGACAGCAGGTGTCCTTAAGTCCGCTTGGACACTTTATGCATCAGACACACCAAATGTTCACCGGCTGTCTGGCAGCTAGCTCAGCACCAGGCATTGTAACAAGGACTGGTGCATTATAAGAAGCAACAATTCATGAGGAAATGATACAGTTACTGTTTCAAAACAATAACAGAGTAGACCTCAAAGCCCCCTCAGCTAAAATAAGTTGTAAACCACACTAAAAACATAACTGTATATGGTACAACAACTAGACAAGTGTGCTATTCCCTTATGGAATAACATAATAATTGGGGAGTCTACAAGAAATACATTACAGCGTATCATCACACTCAAAAACTCCAAAGCAAATATGCCTCTTAAAGGCCTACTGAAACCCACTACTACCCACCACGCAGTCTGATAGTTTATATATCAATGATGAAATATTAACATTGCAACACATGCCAATACGGCCTTTTTAGTTTACTAAATTACAATTTTGAATTTCCAGGGAGTTTCGTCTTTGAAACGCCGTGTAATGATGACGTGTACGCAAGACGTCACGGGTTTTTAGGAAGTATGAGCGCTGCGCACACACACAGCTAAATGTCGTCTGCTTTAACGGCATGATTATAGTTTTTTGGACATCTGTGTTGCTGAATCTTTTGCAATTTGTTCAATTAATATTGGAGAAGTAAGTCACAGTAGAAAGATGGAGTTGGGAAGCTTTAGCCTTTAGCCACACAAACACACGGTGATTCCTTGTTTAAATTTCCTGGAGGTGAAACTTTCATATGGATCAGAGCGCGGTCAAGCGGACATGGATCCCGACCACATGTCAACCAGCAGGTTTCGGTGAGAACATTTTGGTTAAAAAGTCATTTCTTACTGGAGAAAAGCAGAGCTTGTGCCGTCCATAGCTCCCGAGACACTGCGCGTCAAGACACCCGTGGAGACACCCTTCCGACTATCAGGTAATATTAAATTCACAAAAACACTAGCAACACAATAGAAAGATAAGGAATTTCCCAGAATTATCCTGGTAAATGTGTCTAAAAACATCGGAATCCGTCCCAATGCAATCGCGTTTTTTTTTTTTTACTTTTTTTTCTTTTTTTCCTAGTCCGTCGCTATGAATATCCTCAAACACGAATATTTCATCCTCACTCAAATTAATGGGGAAATTGTCGTTTTCTTGGTCCGAATAGCCCTTTTGGTTGGAGGCTCCCATTAAAAACAATATGAATATGTGAGGAGCCATCAAACATGTGACGTCATCGTCTGCGACTTCCGGTAGAGGCAGGGCTTTTCTCTTAACACCGACAGTTGCAAACTTTATCGTGGATGTTCTCTACTAAATCCTTTCAGCAAAAATATGGCAATATCGCGAAATGATCAAGTATGACACATAGAATGGACCTGCTATCCCCGTTTGAATAAGAAAATCTCATTTCAGTAGGCCTTTAAGGCTAGAGAGTTGTATATAGAAGTTGATTGGTCTTGTAAGGGGATGACATCAGAACAATCAGATGAAATGCTTTGTAAGCGCTATCTTCTGGTAATACAATGACATCAACGACATAATCACTGCTTTTCTGTCAATGACCTCATCTTTTATCTTCTTGCGGGAAAAAAGCCAATCTTTCAGAGAGGATGTGAAGACAAGGAGCAGTTCAAATATCTACATTTGCTTGCCCTTCTGTCAACACAACATTGACGGCGTGAAAAATGATAGCATGAATTGTGATTAATTAACAACATTAATATTTAGCAGATGTTTAATTAGTTGTACCATTAAAATTATTGTGCTGTCAAGCAATTAAGAAATGAGAGATCAGACAATTAAAAGTTATAATAATTAAGAGCTCAACTGTTCAATGATTTTACAATTAGATTATTTAATTACAAATTATGATGAATTAATCTTTCAATTGTTTAATCTCTTGACAGCACTAGATGTTTTTATGATATAGGAGTAGTGTAAGTTTAATTGGCTCTATAATGCAACTTGTGCCAAAAATAAAAAATAAACAGCGTTTCATGGAGCCACAAACTTTGTGGACCAACATAACTCATAAGCATTAAAGGGGAACTTTTTCTGGGGTTTTTTTTTGCCTATCCATCCATCCATCCATTTTCTACCGCTTATTCCCTTTCGGGTCGCGGGGGGTGCTGATGCCTATCTAAGCTACAATCAGGCGGAAGGTGGGGTACACCCTGGACAAGTATCGTTCACAATAATTATGAGAGACAAGACAAAATATTTTTTGGGGTTCTTTCTAAAATAAACGATCCCAAAAAAATTCAGTTCCCACACAGTCACACAAAATAGCTGGTTCCCGGTATATTCTTGCAAAAAGCCAACTTTTTGACTGTAAATTTCCACATCAACGCTATATTATATTGTTTTTGCTCTAAGCTATGTTTATTTGGGCTGTTTCACTCACTATTTAGTACTACAAATCTTCTTTTTGTAACTTACAGAAGAAGAGAGCAGCCTCATATGGACTTTTATGATACATTTTGTTGACTAACATATCAACTAATTCAAACCAGATAACTGAGTGTGAAGGCACCCTTATGATACTGATCTGTTATACAGTAATTATACGGGTGAATACAATTTGGTGGTGGGTGTGAAACGCTAAAATAATTTTCCCATCGCCATAGTTGACTATGAGATGTGAGACCTGATACTGCAGACCTTGAACATACTATTGTGTGGACACAGAACAATTGCCAAAACAACACAGAAGAACCCGTCGCTCTGTCTGCAGGACTGTCTGAAAGGTTAAAAACACAATTGAGTAATTTAAATGTGCAAAACAAAACAAAACAAATTTCAGTGCTGACTGCTAACAAACATAAACTAGTTCACTGATTACTATGAAACTTTACTGAGAGGGCAATACAAAGATAATCAATGTTTTAACCGTCACTGAGAGAGAAGTATTAACAGGCTGTGCAGGCGTACCCAAGGATGTGGCCAAGTACTACAATTGTGTCTCTTGCCATGATAGTTTGTATTGTAGCATGTGCAGACTCCCTGGATACTCATTAATTCCTCATCATCTTGCAGTAAAAGGAGCGACCAGCTAGTCTCTTGAGCGTTGCCAGATGGGTGGGAGTGTCTTTACACATCCTTAACTCCCTTTTGAATGTGCATTCCATCGGTATGCTACATGGCATTTAGCCAGGTTCCAGTATATTACCTCAGTAAAAGGAATGTTTTCATCCCTGTATTTAAGGACAGATATTCGTCAAATTTTTAAGCAGGCACCAACATATTTTACTTCTGGTAGAACACTTACTGTATATGATTAATACAGTTTAAAATAGCAAATGGGTGGAAATACTCAGCGCTTTTCCATCAATACTGACAAGATGCAGGAATATACAGTAGATAGTAGATAATGCATATCCAGCAGGCATCAACACACACACTTACACACACTAGATCCATAGCACAAGGCAAAAATCACTCAAAACATTTCTATTACTACTAATCAGTGTTGGGCTGTAACTCGTTAAGTTAAAGTTAAAGTTAAAGTTAAAGTTAAAGTACCAATGATTGTCACACACACACTAGGTGTAGTGAAATTTGTACTCTGTATTTGACCCATCCCCTTGTTAACCCCCTATGAAGTGAGGGGAGCAGTGGGCAGCAGCGGTGCCGCGCCCGGGAATCATTTTTGGTGATTTAACCCCCAATTCCAAACCTTGATGCTGAGTGCCAAGCAGGGAGGCAATGAGTCCCATTTTTTTTATAGTCTTTGGTTTGACTCGGAAGGGTTTGAACTCCCAACCTACCGATCTCAGGGCGGACACTCTAACCACGAGGCCCTGAGTAGGTTACATGTAGCGAAGCTACGTTGCTTAACTACATTTCTCAGTAGCTTGGCAGAGGATCAAAAAATTGTACATTGCATAGACTGCATATTCCTCTTAGCAACATTCTGCTTTGTATAATGTTGTTCTTTTTAAACCAGATATAAATTTTACATTTTATGGAAAAATGTTCAAATAATTAAATTAAGTGCTTTCCTTGGCTTGGCATTCATATTAGCTATGTTTTGCTATAATACTTTTTGTTTCATCTGACCACAGAACGTTCCTCAAGAAGGTCTTATCTTTGTCTATGTGTCGTCAGATGAAACAAAAATGTAGCTATTTGGCCACAATACCCAGCAGTATGTTTGGAGGAGAAAAGGTGACTTTATTCCCAGGAACACCATACCTATGTCAAGCATGGTGATGGTAGTATTATGCTCTGGGCCTGTTGTGCTGCCAATGAAACTGGTGCTTTACAAAGAGTAAATAGGACAATGAAAAAGGAGGATTACCTCCAAATTCTACAGGAGGTCGTCCTTCTCGCCGGGCATATCCTCCTCCACGTCAGATGTGGCCTCTTCGAGGTCGCCCGCCAAGACTTTTGTGGCAGCGGCGTTCTATTCGCTGCCGCCACCCGACTTGTCCCCGGTGGATTCGGGGATACACGACCTGGCGACCCTCCACTATGTCCTCCCTCCGCCCTCCCTTCACTTTTGGACTTTTTGCCTTTTCGTCATCACCTTGTAAGTAAAGTGGTACCCAAACGTAAGAGTGTTGTCTTGGCGATTTGTTATTCTTTAAGTTGCAAAGAAAAATTTGAGTTATTGGGCATAGCAAATGTCACAGTGAACCCTGTAAGTTCTGTCTTGTTGTGGGAGTTCTGGCTATTTTGTGGGACATCTGAGATCTGTCCCTTGGGGGGGGGGGGGGATGTTGCTTGGATGTTATGATCCGCCATCCGGATCATATGTTATTTTGGTTTTCGAGTCCTTTTGTTTTCTGATTGATTTTGGACGCCTCTGATCCCTAGTTTTGCTCTTCCTTGTTTGTTCCGTTACCATGGTTTCATATTTGTTCCACCTGCCACTTGTTTTTGACGCGAACCTGATTTTTGATTGCTGCCAGTATTTAAGCCTGCCTTCTCGCTCTGTTCAGTCTTGATCCTTTGTTTGCGGTAAGCAACTTTCACGTGGGGGTACCTTCCAATGTCTAGTTCTTGTGCTAAGTTTTACCTTAGCTTCCCGTGCGCTCGGCACGCTACCTTTTGGACTCTTGACTACCTGCTAGTTTAGCTTTAGCTTCCCGTGCGTTAGGCACGCGCTTTTATTTTGTTCATTTTGTCTGTTTTTTACCAGTGTTATCTTTTTGCATATTAAACCAAGCTCTTACCTGCTATTCCTGTCCTGCTGGTCTTCATGCATCTTGGGGTGGACAACTCGCGCATCACTATGCACTCCCTTCGTGACAGTTACTAGTAGTTGACTGGGGGGGTGTTTATTATAATGTGGGGAGAGTTCGCTGCATTATGCTCACCTGCTAAGCACCTTTTTGCACCGTCTCTGCCGTGCTCTGAATACTCACTGCTGATTGGCTGTTACCGCTCTGAATACGCACTGCTGATTGGCTGTTACATGCACTCTGAATACGCACTGCTGATTGACTGTTACCGCTGTGCGTGTAACCAATCAGATGGTTGAGTGGGTGGGACATGCTGGGTGCTGGAGAAACATACTGACAGAGGAAGTACTAAGCGAAGCAGCTTGTTAAGACTTTAGCTTAGCACCAAATGATAATACAAATACATTTAATAAAGTCAAATACAAATAAGGCACTGCGATGAGGTTGCGACTTGTCCAGGGTGTACACCGCCTTCCGCCCGATTGTAGCTGAGATAGGCACCAGCGCCCCCCGCGACCCCAAAGGTAATAAGCAGTAGAAAATGGATGGATGGATGGACAAATAAGGCAACAAGAGAAGTATCCTACACTTCTCTTTTCCCAAAGCCCAAAAAAAGTCTGCGGGCTATAGAGCATTTTCCGTTCGGGCTCCAGTACTCTGGAATACCCTCCCGGTAACAGTTCGCGATGCCACCTCAGTAGAAGCATTTAAGTCTCACCTTAAAACTCATTTGTATACTCTAGCCTTTAAATAGACTCCCTTTTTAGACCAGTTGATCTGCCGTTTCTTTTCTTTTTCTTTTATGTCCCACTCTCCCGTGTGGAGGGGGTCCGGTCCGATCCGGTGGCCATGTACTGCTTGCCTGTGTATCGGCTGGGGACATCTCTGCGCTGCTGGTCCGCCTACGCTTGGGATGGTTTCCTGCTGGCTCCGCTGTGAACGGGACTCTCGCTGCTGTGTCTTGGATCCTCTTTGGACTGGACTCTCGCGACTGTGTTGTATCCATTGTGGATTGAACTTTCACAGTATCATGTTAGATCCGCTCGACATCCATTGCTTTCCTCCTCTCTAAGGTTCTCATAGTCATCATTGTCACCGACGTCCCACTGGGTCATTATTGTCACCAATGTCCCACTGGGTGAGAGTTTTCCTTGCCCTTATGTGGGCCTACCGAGGATGTCGTGGTGGTTTGTGCAGCCCTTTGAGACACTAGTGATTTAGGGCTATATAAGTAAACATTGATTGATTGATTGATAAAGTAAATCTGAACAGCTGATACGGGCATCTACATCAACCATATGATTTGCTTGAGAAGCTGGACAGTAAAAACATTTTATTTTTTTTAAGTCTTGAGTTTAGGCGGCCGCCTTAACAACAAAGTGCTGCGGGATGTGCAAACCACTATGTTGCTATGCTAAAACAAAAAGTTTAAATTAATTAAGTGTATGCTAACTGCCCTTGTCTAAAATGCCAACTGAAATGAAATGTAATAAGGTTCTAGCCCAACATAATTGAAATCATGACAACAATAAGGTAATTGTTGAGTTACAAAATCAAGCTCAACCATAGTTATTGTATAGTTTTGACGAAAGGAGGACTACATCTCATATTAATCTCTTATTGAGACACAGAATGAATAAAACACAATGTATACCTAAACTTTTTATGTCCACAAGAATCATGGTTTTTTTGACACATTCTCCTTTCTCTCAAGCCAACTTGTGTATAAGAAATAAACAGATGACTCTCCAATCAGAGTTAAACACTTGTGTCATTAACCCACAGGGTAGCACATAGGGCTGGCCACAATCTAACCTAAAAGGTCTTATCACAGTTTAGTCTGCTCTAACAAACCAAATCCACTGCTTTCCAGGAAATGAACAACTTATGCTCAGTAGGCTTTATTGCACTCAGCAGTATAACATGTGACAAAGTCAAGTGTCACAAGTTGATTGAATAGAAGCTTCATCAACAACTTTACCTTGTCTCTACATGCCACAATGTATAAATTGCACACAAAGGAAAAAATGGAGAAACCCACACTGATGCACGAATGTGAAGTATGTGCAAAGTGAGTAGGAGTGCAACAAACAGGGAAACACATACAAACCCCGTTTCCATATGAGTTGGGAAATTGTGTTAGATGTAAATATAAACGGAATACAATGATTTGCAAATCATTTTCAACTCATTCAATTGAATGCACCACAAAGACAAGGGTGTCCAGGGTGTACCCCGCCTTCCGCCCGATTGTAGCTGAGATAGGCGCCAGCGCCCCCCGCGACCCCAAAAGGGAATAAGCGGTAGAAAATGGATGGATGGACAAAGACAAGATATTTGATGTTCAAACTCATAAACTTAATTTTTTTTTGCAAATAATTATTAATTTAGAATTTCATGGCTGCAACATGTGCCAAAGTAGTTGGGAAAGGACATGTTCACCACTGTGTTACATCACATTTTCTTTTAACCACACTCAACAGACGTTTGGGAACTGAGGAAACTAATTGTTGTTTAATGTAGAGCTTCAATCGGTCAACAGTCCGGGGTCTCCGCTGTCGTATTTTACACTTCATAATGTGCCACACATTTTCGATGGGAGACAGGTCTGGACTGCAGGCGGGCCAGTAAAGTACCCGCACTCATTTTTTTACGAACCCACGCTGTTGTAACACTTGTCTTGCTGAAATAAGCAGGGGCGTCCATGATAACGTTGCTTGGATGACAACATATGTTGCTCCAAAACCTGTATAGACCTTTCAGCATTGATGGTGCCTTCACAGATGTGTAAGTTACCCATGCCTTGGGCACTAATACACCCCCATACCATCACAAATGCTGGCTTTGGAACTTTGCGCCTATAACAATCCGAATGGTTATTTTCCTTCTTGTTCTGGAGGACACCACGTCCTCTGTTTCCAAATATAATTTGAAATGTGGACTCATCAGACCACAGAACACCTTTCCACTTTGCATCAGTCCATCTTAGGTGAGCTCGGGCCCAGCCAAGCCGGCGGCGTTTCAGGATATTGTTGATAAATGGGTTTGGCTTTTGATAGTAGAGTTTTAACTTGCACTCACAGATGTAGCGATCAACTGTAGTTACTGAAAGTGGTTATATGAAGTGTTCCTGAGCCCATGTGGTGATATGCTTTACACACTGATGTCGGTTTTAGATGCAGTACCGCCTGGGGGATCAAAAGTCCGCAATATCATCGCTTACGTGCAGTGATTTCTCTAGATTCTCTGAACTTTTTGATGATTTTCCAGACCGTAGATGGTAAAATCCCTGAAATCCTTGCAAAAGCTCGTTGAGAAATGTTGTTCTAAAACTGTTCGACAATTTGCTTACAAAGTGGTGACTCTCACCCCATCCTTGTTTGTGAATTACTTAGCATTTCATGGAAGCTGCTTTTATACCCAATCATGACACCCAACTTTTCCCAATTAGCCTGCCCACCTGTGGGATGCTCCATGTAAGTGTTTGATGAGCATTCCTCAACTTTATCAGTAATTATAGCCACATTTCCCAAATTCTTTGTCACCTGTTGCTGGCATCAAATTCTATAGTTAATGATTATTTGCAACGACAAAATTTTTTTTATCAGTTTGAACATCAAATATGTTGTCTTTTTAGCACATTCAACTGAATATGGGTTGAAAATTATTTGCAAGTCATTGTATTCTGTTTATATTTACATCTAACACAATTTCCCAACTCATATGGAAACAGGGGTTTTACATGTGAAATAAATACATCAACATTGCTGCGATCTATTAAAAACATCAGGTGATGCGCTTGGACAGTTGCAAAATATTTGTTTGTACAGTATTGCACTATTAGTGAATTTAAGGAAACATATGACTGTTATTTTATAATGTTTAAAGTGTTAAGTGTTAAAACTGATACACAGACATAGATTACCCCACATGCAGCCCTCCAATGTGAGTCATGTTTTCCCGTACTTAGAAGCTTCCTCCCTCACGGGCGTCACTTTAAACAACACTCTATGTTCCACAACGTTTGTCAGATGACTCAATTGTTATGTCATCCCAATGCTATCTCAGCTTGAGTCAACTGCTTGGCATCGAGGGGTGGCCGACAGCACTCTGTTGCTGCCAGGCGAGCGACATCATCTTTTGTACACTAAATCCCCTTCCCCACAAAAAACTATCTGCCTCAGCACATACTGTCTTTTTTCCCCTTCTCTCACTGTGACTGGGGTGGGGCATGCAAGCTCTTAAGAATTAGTAATATTGGTAATTCACTATATCTATGTATCCTTAAAGGCCAACTGCACATTTTTTTTTTTTGCCTATCACTCACAATCATTATGAAAGACTTGAACACATCGTTTTTTAATTAGGATTTTAAAGATGATAAAAAAAACGCTTGGAAGATGCGGCTAATGGGAGTCACCATTGTAACCTTCAAAGCCGCCTTAAACAACTTTAAAACCCTCCATCAACATTTTGTACACACACTGCAAGTGTAGTAACATACACTTTCATAACATTTATCATCCATCCATCCATTCATTTTCTACCGCTTGTCCCTTTTGGGGTCACAGGAGTTCATCCCTGATTTAATTTTTACGCCTTCTAAAACCACAGAATGCTAAGACATTATGGCCGTAGTCACCATCAACTTGCATCTCAAAAACGTGTGTCGTCTATCTGCATCATCATATCTATGGCTGACAAGATGTTTTGTGCTTCCGTACAGTGTGAAAATTATTGTCTCTTCTGACTTATTCATCTACTTGCTCATTTCCTCTTGGTTACTCTCTGCTGTAACGCTGTTCCTATTAGCCTTCTGTTGAAATGTATGACAAATGTATTCTTTTGTGATTTCGCTACTTCACATTCAAGCTATCTTAGCATAGCTTGTCCACTCCTCCTCCCTGTGTGTCCACGCTAACCCAGCTAAGGCATAACGTTGAAAGACGTTAGCTAACAGTTCTCTCTTGGTTAGTTTAAACCGAACATAGAAGTAATGTTTAGACAAAATCAGCAATGATGCCGCTTTTTAGAACCTTCTGTATTACTTTAATCGACATATGTAAATAGTTGATGTTTGGACATTTTTCCATCAATTCATGAATAGCCCATGTTCTAAACGTGATGCATTGCAGAATCCATCATTTTTCCCACATCAACTGATACTTAATTCACACCTTTTCTAAACTACCACTGCATACCCCAACCACAATAATACATCGTTAAATAAATACTTCTACTCCTAAGCATTATCTTTATAAACAATTATAAACAATATTGACGTTGTCCAATATTTTGTGAACAATCTCTGTAAATTAAAGCAAATACGCAAAATCTTTAAATGAATACTGATGTAAACATGAAGAAATACATGTTAAAGGCCTACTGAAATCCACTCATACCGACCACACAGTCTGATAGTTTATATATCAATGATGAAATATTAACATTGCAACACATGCCAATACGGCCTTTTTAGTTTACTAAATTGCAATTTTAAATTTCCTGCGAAGTGTCATGTTGAAAACGTCACGGTATGATGACTCGTATGATAACGCGTGCGTTTGACGTCTCAGGTTGTAGCGGACATTATTTTTCAGCCCGATCCAAGCTATAAGTAGTCTGCTTTAATTGCATAATTAAACAGTATTCTGGACATCTGTGTTGGTGAATCTTTTGCAATTTGTTCAATTAATAATGGAGAAGTCAAAGTAGAAAGATGGAGGTGCGAAGCTTTTAGCCTTTAGCCACACAAACACAGTCGGTGTTTCCTTGTTTAAAATTCCCGAAGATGAAGCTTTACAGTGGATCAGAGCCATCAAGCGAACATGGATCCCGACCAAATGTCAACCGGCAGTTTTCGGTGAGAAAATTGTGGTAATAAGTCAGCTCTTACCGGAGACATCAGCTCTGTCATCCGGAAGGAACTCAAAGTAAAGCCGCTGCTCCTCCACATCGAGAGGAGCCAGATGAGGTGGTTCGGGCATCTGGTCAGGATGCCACCCGAACGCCTCCCGAGGGAGGTGTTTAGGGCACGTCCAGCCGGTAGGAGGCGACGGGGAAGACCCAGGACACGTTGGGAAGACTATGTCTCCCGGCTGGCCTGGGAACGCCTCGGAATCCCCCGGGAAGAGCTAGACGAAGTGGCTGGGGAGAGGGAAGTCTGGGCTTCCCTGCTTAGGCTGCTGCCCCCGCGACCCGACCTCGGATAAGCGGAAGAAGATGGATGGATGGATGGAACATCTGAATCGCTGTCACTGCCCTCGCCTCTTTTTTTTTTAACTTTTTTTTGTATTTTTTTTTTCTAGTCCTTTACTCTAAATTTCCTCATCCACAAATCTTTCATCCTCGCTCAAATTAATGGGGAAATTGTCTCTTTCTCGGTCCGAATAGCTCTAATTGCTGCTGGCTATGATTGTAAACAATGTGAGGATGCGAGGAGCCCTACAACCCGTGACGTCACGCGCACATCATCTGCTACTTCCGGTAAAGGCAAGGCTTTTTTATTAGCGACCAAAAGTTGCAAACTTTATCGTCGATGTTCTCTACTAAATCCTTTCAGCAAAAATATGGCGATATTGCGAAATGATCAAGTATGACACATAGAATGGACCTGCTATCTCGGTTTAAATAAGAAAATCTTATTTCAGTAGGCCTTTAAGCCCACTATATTTTTGGCAAAACAATAAGCCTTATTCTAAGATTTGACACATAAACAGTTCCACTGATCCAGGAAGCAGGTCACATATTTCCATGCAAAACTAGGAGGTCTTACGTGCAGCAGCAGCAGTCAAGTGACTTCCTTTGCCTACGGGCCAAATTCCACATAGTCCATGACCATTAACATTATCCCACCCAGACTGGTTCAGATCCCTCCCACCTTCAACCCGTCCCACCCTGACTTTTAACAGCAGTTCTTGGGGGAACCCTCGACTTCACATGCAGCTGTTAGGACTTCTCCGCTGGCAGGAGAGCTCGGAAGAGGTTGTACGGCTCTTCCTCACGCTGTCAACATCTGCTCTTCGCTCACTTACACAGCTGTGCTTATGCCAGAGGAGCACGAGGGCGGATTAACAGATCCCCAAAAACACACTGGGATCCAATACTCAAGCCAGTGTTTGCTTCCCAAGTCATGGAAGAAACACATCTTCAGGTGGAATAGTGTCAGGTGTTTGTTTTACTGTGATGACATTATAATCTTTAGATTCATTAAATGTGATACTTATATATATATATTTTTGCAGCTGTATAAAAAAACTATAAGATATACTAGTCTGAGACCTTTTAAGTCAAATACCCAACACTGTACGACCGTACAGTCTGTAATGTGATGAAAAAAAATTCTCTAAAATCGTGCTGAACTGAACTGCTGTCAGGCATGGTGTCACCCTAGACTTCAATTCAGCTACAGTATGAGTGAGTTTTTCTCTTTAGTGTTGCTATTTTATAACACTTACTCCATAAGATCCAACACGCGACCAGAGCTCAGCATACCTCATGAAATCATCCGTTCAGGATCAAAGGATTAACGCAGTCTATTATGCTTTTCATTTTGATTTTTGTGGTTAAGGGTCAGTTACATGTTTATAGCACCAATTTGCAGCAAAAGTCATCACATGGCACAGTAAGAGAACCACGCTCATTACACATCAAAGAAAACCAACTGAACTCCACATGAACAAGCGTTTTAGCGAAGGGGGCAAGGATACAACTTTGAACAGAACCGAGACAATCTGTAGGTCGCCTGAAAACCATTGCAAGTTACATGGAGTCCAGGGTGTAATTATAATAATATTAAATATTAGTGCACAATCATATCAATAATAATAATAATAATAATAGCCTCTCACCCAGAGTCAGCTGGCATAGGCTCCAGCTCACCTATGATCAAGGCCTGGGAGGTTTGGCCTAAAAATTAAATCTCCAATTTTTTCCCCAAAATTTTGATTTACGATTTTTTCCCCGAACTTGTCCCTATTTGTTAAAAAAGCCACCGAATACAAATGACAGAGATAATTCAAAACAATTTTTTTATTTCATTAGATCAAAAACTACCAGTTTGAAATGACACTGCACGCACTATGTCTTACTCTTAGCACATTCGAATTTGAATTTGAATTTAAGGACTACTCTTCAAAGAATTAAATTAAAAGCTTCCTCTGGGAAGCGATACGTCTGTCTTTAATAAAATACATAAAAACCCCGTTTCCATATGAGTTGGGAAATTGTGTTAAATGTAAATATAAACGGAATATAATGATTTGCAAATCCTTTTCAACCCATATTGAATTGAATGCACTACAAAGACAAGATATTTGATGTTTAAACTCATAAACTTTTTTTTTGTTGCAAATAATAATTAACTTAAAAAATCATGGCTGCAACACGTGCCAAAGTAGTTGGGAAAGGACATATTCACCACTGTGTTACATCACCTTTTCTTTTAACAACACTCAATAAACGTTTGGGAACTGAGGGAACTAATTGTTGAAGCTTTGAAAGTGGAATTCATTCCCATTCTTGTTTTATGTAGAGCTTCAGTCGTTCAACAGTCCGGGGTCTCCGTTGTTGTATTTTACGCTTCATAATGCACCACACATTTTCGATGGGAGACAGGTCTAGACTGCAGGCGGGCCAGGAAAGTACCCGCACTCTCTTACTACGAAGCCACGCTGTTGTAACACGTGGCTTGGCATTGTTTTGCAGATATAAGCAGGGACGTCCATGATAACGTTGCTTGGATGACAACATATGTTGCTCCAAAACCTGTATGGACCATTCAGCATTAATGGTACCTTCACAGATGTGTAAGTTACCCATGTCTTGGGCACTAATACACCCCCATACCAACACAGATGCTGGCTTTTGAAGTTTGAGCCTGTAACAATCCGGATGGTTATTTTCCTCTTTGTTCCGGAGGACACCACATCCACAATTTCCAAATATAATTTGAAATGTGGACTCGTCAGACCAGAGAACACTTTACCACTTTGCATCAGTCCATCTTAGATGAGCTCGGGCCCAGTGAAGCCGGCGGCGTTCCTTGGTGTTGTTGATAAATGGCTTTTGCTTTGCATAGTAGAGTTTTAACTTGCACTTACAGATGTAGCAACCCACTGTAGTTACTGAAAGTGGTTTTATGAAGTGTTCCTGAGCCAATGTGGTGATATCCTTTACACACTGATGTCGGTTTTTGATGCAGTACCGCCTGGGGGATCAAAAGTCCGCAATATCATCGCTTACGTGCAGTGATTTCTCCAGATTCTCTGAACCTTTTGATGATTTTACGGACCGTAGGTGGTAAAATCCCAAAATTTCTTGCAACAGCTCGTTGAAAAATGTTGTTCTAAAACTGTTTGACAATTTGCTTACAAATCGGTGATCCTCACCCCATCCTTGTTTGTGAATTACTTAGCATTTCATTGAAGCTGCTTTTATACCCAATCATAGCACCCACGTGTTCCCAATTAGCCTGCACAATTGTGGGATGTTCCAAATAAGTGTTTGAAGAGCATTCCTCAACTTTATCAGTATTTATTGCCACTTTTCCCAGCTTCTTTGTCACATGTTGCTGGCATCAAATTCTAAAGTTAATGATTATTTGCAAAAAAAAAAAGGTTTATCAGTTTTAACTTCAAATATGTTTTCTGTGTAGCATATTCAATTGAATATGGGTTGAAAATGATTTGCAAATCATTGTATTCCGTTTATATTTGCATCTAACACAATTTCTCAACTCCTATGGAAACGGGGTTTGTACACACAGCACGTAATGCGTGGCTCATCACACTCAGCATATGCTGTCTGGCTAGCTGTGTACAAACAAAACATGAAATGTGGGCTAATACTTTACAGATACTGTAACATGATTGTTCATGTTTTTCAGTCAGTACAGATTGGTGCCTTGTCGCATTGTGTTGTGCATTAGAAACTCAAATGCGTTCTGCGTTGTCATAGAAACTAGCTTATCTCTCGCTTAGATTTTACGGCTAATACCGAAGTACGCTGATGTGTTACTATGCTAGAAAGAGAGTTCCTTGGTGTTCTCTCTTACAATAAAGCAAAAGCTTGGTTATTATACAGGTTACATAAGCTAAATTAAGTATTGGTGATGGTCTTTGAATGCATATCTAAAGTTATTTAGAGGTAGAATTGATTGCTTCCAATAGCTGCATTGCAATCTACCGAGGAGTCGATTTCTACATGTTAGAAGGCAAAAATTAAAATAAAAACCTTTTGTTTTCTTGTCTCTCATAAGGATTGCAAACAATAGGCAAAACAACCAAATCCATGCACTATTTGGGCCAAATAACCGCTATTAGATGTTATGTAGACCACAAGCAAGTGTTTTGAATGTAGGCAAAAATCCTTATATGGCCCATTTGAACACTGAATGTAAAGTTATTAAAATGTTTAATGATGGGCACTGTTTAACACTGGAACGGATTATTTATTTTTTCCATAATTTCCATGTGTAGCTGTATTCAACGTGAAATGGTCAATCAATGTAATATTCCTATTCAACTATTGAAATGCGCAAATGTGATATTCTGCTTTGAATGGTTGCTCGACGCTAACTGCGGGTTGGCAGGGTCAATGGACTATGGCAGGAATTTGGACCATCGCTATCTGATCCCTTTTTACTTGGTATGCAGTTAATGAGCTTTTTGAACCCTCATTAGACACAACTCCAACACACACACACACACCACACATTCACCATGAGCTTTTCACCCCCACTCTGATACAAGTACCAGCCCACTATTGTCTGACAGTGTGGAAACATGCAGCTGCCTGCAATCTTTTCTTCTGGAGGCAAATCCAGTATCACTTCCATACACACACACACACACACACACACACACACACACACACACACACACACACACACACACACACACACACACACACCCTGCAAAGGGCAAAGCGTGTCATTTATTTGCGTGTGTTTTAGTGAATGGTGAGGGCAACACCATAAGGGTCAGGGAGGTCGAATCATAGTGTTGGAATGCACCTTGTCTGCCAACCTTTGCATTTGATCCATCCCCTTGTTCACTACCCTGGGAGGTGAGGGGAGCATTGAGCAGCAGTAGTGGCCACACTCGGGAATCAATCTGGGGATTTAACCCCCGATTCCAACCCTTGATGCTGAGTGCCAAGCAGGGAGGTAATGGGTCCTATTTTTATAGTCTTTGGTGTGACTCGGCCGGGGTTTGAACTCACGACCCAACGATCTCAGGGCGGACACTCTAACCACAAGGCCACTAAGCAGAATCAAAGATTAACAGAGCATAATATTAAATGTGTCAGCAAACTTAATCCAAGCCGTTTACCGCTCTGAGAGCAATATGAATAACACAACATTTGGGAAAATTAAAATGTGACAATAGCATAGCAATCCTCACATCTACCTTTTATGCCATATAACTGGGATAGGCTCCAGCACCCCCGCGACCTCATAAGGGACAAGCGGTAGAAAATGGTTGATAGATGGACCGGAGTTTGATTCTGGGAAGCATCGTTAGTATGTAATTTCATCAATTGTCTCCCAAGAAGATTCACTCCATTACGGTGGTGGTAAGCTACAGCTGACCCTGGGGCAGACAGAGGTATGTGTGCCAACCCCGAAGAACAGTCTGGACACACTGTATAGTCTTTGAGGAAAAGGCATCAAAACTCCAACTCTTTTTATGAACCCCCGACTTTCTTACAAATAGTCAAGCGAGACAAATCCCTTCCTGTGTGCTTCAGCATAATTCTCATGTGATTGACTTTGCTCAGAACTGCACTTTTTTTTTTCTTCTCCGTGCTTCAAATGAGACAACTTTAGTGCAACTTTCCCTTCTGCAAACAGAGCACTGGTCGAATGACAATAAGTTCACTTCCCCTTTCTTCCAAACAGTGCAGAAGTGCTGAGGGTGCACTGGAATTAAATAAGCTTCCCCATGAATCAAACAGTCATTCGCTAAGTTGCTGCAGGCCTCGGCAAAGTAGCGGCGAAGAAAACAAACCCCGTGCCCGCTTGGTGGAGCTCCGCCCGGCCTCTCTTTACCCGTCGTGCCGCGCCGTGTTTTGGGCAGCGGAGAAGGGGAGGGCGCGTAACCTCACTGACCTGAATAAACTGGATCGTCAGGGCCGATTTGCCGACTCCGCCGCCGCCCACGACAACCAGCCGGTACTTCTCCTGGACCGAGCCGTCCTTCCAGCCTGCCATCGAGGACACTTCGCCGCCTTCGCCGCACCAAGCCCAGCTTTTCTCCTCTTAGCCCTCCCGCGCGAAGGAGAGAGGGCCCGGGAAAGGTGGCGGAAATTGGACTCGTCGGTTGGGAAGGAGGTGCGGAGAGGAGTCCAGGGGGTTGTTACCGATCCATACGCGTCACCGTGTCGGAGCTTCGACAACGACAGCGACGCTGCGGCGCTCAACAAGATGTGTGCGGCCAGGAGTCATCCGCCGGAGAAGTACTATAGTGTCTGCCGCTGGGGGGCGGAAGCGAGACTAGTTCTTTCACACACACGCACCCATGCAACTAATGTTCTTGTCCACAAACAGCACAATTAAATCAAACAGTTACACGATATGGCAGTGTTTTGTTAAAATAGAAGCCATATGTTTAATCTTAAGAAATGTTGTACAATGCAAGGAAGTTGTCCCAGTATTTAAGATCAGACTCAAAATAATGACATGAAAACAAATTATGAATACCCTTCCCATGCTGCACAATAGGGCAGGGGTGTCAAACTCATGTGGAATGGGCACATGTTCCAGACAATACTGCAACTGTATATGCACCTGATTTCAAATGTGGCTTATCAGCTACCAAAACTAAAAAGATGATCCTGTTTAGATGCTAAGATAAATGTTATGTTGTGATGTTGTATTTAATTTTTGGTAACACTTTAGTCTGGGGAACATATTCACCATTAATTAGATGCCTATTAACATGCAAATTAGTAACATATAGGCTCTTAATTAGTAATTAAGTACTTATTAATGCCTTATTCTGCATGGCCTTGATATACAACCAGTAAACCAGAGTAACTAACCCTAACCCTTATTGCTTATTAGTAACCCTAATCCTTATATGTTCCCTTAGTGCAGTGGTTCTCAACCTTTTTTCAGTGATGTACCCCCTGTGAACATTTTTTTTAATTCAAGTACCCCCTAATCAGAGAGAAGCATTTTTGGTTGAAAAAAAAAGAGATAAAGAAGTAAAATACAGCACTATGTCATCAGTTTTTGAATTATTAAATTGTATGACAGTGTGTATAACAGTGCAAAATATTGCTCATTGGTGGTCTTTCTTGAACTATTTGAAAAGATATAAAAATAACTAAAAACTTGTTGAAAAATAAACAAGTGATTCAATTATAAATAAAGATTTCTACACATAGAAGCAATCATCAACTTAAAGTGCCCTCTTTGGGGATTGTAATAGAGATCCATCTGGATTCATCAACTTCATTCTAAACATTTCTTCACAAAAAAAGAAATCTTTAACATCAATATTTATGGAACATGTCCACAAAAAAATCTAGCTGTCAACACTGAATATTGCATTGTTGCATTTCTTTTCACAGTTTATGAACTTACATTCATATTTTGTTGAAGTAGTATTCAATAAATATAAAGGATTTCTGAATTGTTGCTATTTTTAGAATATTTAAAAATAAATCTCACATACCTCTTGGCATACCTTCAAGTACCCCCAGGGGTACGCGTACCCCCATTTGAGAACCACTGCCTTAGTGTACAAACAACTATAAATTAAGTCTTTATCACTTTAATAAGCAACTAATTAATGGTGAATATGTTTCCCATACTAAAGTGTTACCTTATTTTTGATCATTGTATATTTATTGTGTGCTTATTTTCTTTTTCTCTCTCTTCTCTTTTTCTTTTAAATTGTCATTGTACTGCCTTTTTTACATCATGGCCAGGGGACTACACATTAAAACTAGCCTTCTGGGTATTTCTGGCTTTTTTAACCATAAGTAATCATGTCCATCCATCCATTTTTTACCGCTTATTCCCTTTTTTTGGGTTGCGGGGGGCGCTGGCTCCTATCTCAGCTACAGTCGCGCGGAAGGCGGGGTACACTCTGGACAAGTCGCCACCTCATCGCAGGGCCAAAACAGATAGACAGACAACATTCACACACTAGGGACCATTTAGTGTTGCCAATCAACCTATCCCCAGGTGCATGTATTTGGAAGTGGGAGGAAGCCGTAGTACCTGTAGGGAACCCAAGCAGTCACGGGGAGAACATGTAAACTTCACACAGAAAGATCCCGAGCCTGGGATTGAACCCAGGACTGCAGGACCTTCGTATTGTGAGGCAGACGCACTCACCCCACTGCCACCGTGAAGCCCTAAAATCATGTGTATTATGAAATTGCATTGTCCCCTTTGAAATAAACTGATCTAATCTAATCTAATCCAATCATAAATACTTTAATAATCCCTGAGGAGAAATTGAGATTTTCAGCACAATCCAATTCAAGATCAGACAACATTACAGGGAGAAAGCACATGGTCGCTGAAGGGTCTGCCAACTTCCGGCGCTCCTGACAAAATACAAAAAAAGGTGAGAAACAGGTAAACGCTGTGGAGGGAGGGGAATGAGGAGGAAAAAAATCAGTCTAAACATGGGACCAGACTGAGGCCAGGAAGAAACAAAAACCCTCGTAGCCATAGCACATATAAGCAAGTGTGTAAGAGAGAGAGATCTCTCTCTCTCTCTCTCACACTCACACACACACACACACACACACACACACACACGGCTGTTTGGCCAAAATAAAGAAAAACACATTTTCAAACCAGTTTAAAGGCAAAGTATTACCATGGCCTAGAACGGCTGGCTCACGATCTGAAAATCTCTATTTAAACATCTCCGATTGAACACTCTCCCCAGACTCCCCACATTTCAAAACCATGCATGTTAGGTTCATTAAACACTTAAAATTGTCCTCAGTGCGAATGCTAGTTTGTCTGTATCCTTTAAGTCAGATGGGAATCCAACAACAATTCTAATAAATGGATTTAAAAGACAAGACGATTTAAATGGATCCTTGCATACCAATCGGTTTCTTTATAAAACATTTGTCCACTGAGGTCTGTAGTGCCATCTAGTGTCAACTAGTGATTCTTCATTACAGTTTGTATCCTCAGGCTGAATACAAAACACTTGGAGATTAGTTGTTTCAAATTTCACCTAGAGAGCAAAGAATAAATTAGGTTAACGAGGAAGTAAAATCTCTATTTTATGTTGTTTTCTCTGTGGCTTGGAGGGGTTTAGTATGACCATTACCAAACCAGTTTAAAACTGCGCAACAAATCAGTCTTCTAAATAACTCCAATTGGAGCCTGGGGTTACTTGCACAGCTATAAAGCCTCATGTGGTTATCCCTCCCACCAAGTCATTTAGAAATTGCTATAAATTATAATAGGGATAGTGTCATTTAATACTTGAATGAAACACAACTTACGGATCATGCAGGGTTGATCATGGATGCAGAGACACTACAATTGTAATTGTACCACCATAATAAATGACTCATCATAGCTCGAACTGTCAGCTGCTTCCTCTGGTATCTTACTTGATTTTCTAATTACAAGGGATTTAAGAAAAGGTCATGGTAAAATTTAGTTGCTTTAGTTAAGTCACATGGATTCTGAGGAAATGTGCCTTCATGTTGCATAAATGATTATCAATAAAGCCAGTCAAGTTTTTGCAAAGTCACTGTGGTTTAGTCATTTCATGGAAAAAAAACAGCGAAGCACTCTTGTATGACAGAGGTTGTTAAAAAAAATGCTGCATAAGATTGATATGGATTATTATATTTAATCCAGAGACACTTGTTTGAAATGCAAATCAATGACTACATCATCGTGGAATCTTATAATGCACATTTATTTAAAATGAAAAAGGAATGAATGTTGTTTTAGACCAGTGATGTAAAAAATGAAAGCGTCACTGAAGGAACTGACCATAAGGAGTTCTAAATGTGAAGAGTTGCAAGGGAGCAATGAGACAATATATGGAAAAGTGGTGACTTTTACAAAGTCAGAAACCACATCTTAAGAGTTCTTTCAGAGATTTGCCTTCTTTTGGGAGAGGTTGATCTTGTCGCCCAAACTCAACGCCATCCCCTGTAGAACGCAGATCACAAAGTAATAAATATGAATATACTTAACATACAGGTAGTTGTGCAAAACTGGCTGCCAAATGCATTAAATTAAATTTCCCTTCACAAGCACCAATGGTTGCTAAACATGAGGCTCCTGCTGCAGCAGCTGTGACCCACCTGACTTTTCGCTCTAATGCGTATGTGTCCGTTGACAGAAGCCTCAGGCCCCAGGTGGATGGGTTTCTCAATGCTGACATTAGCCAGGGCGTCTTCGCCAAAGATAGAACGAGCATAAAGGTTGGCAGCCATGAAACCGCAGAAACCGGACAATGCCTGGTTGATCAGAAACAAAGACCAAGAAAAAAAAAATATGTCGACAATGATTATTTGGAAGAAACACAGCAGGAAATTTTTTTCGAAAGCATTTGTTTTTATTACACTATAGCAGACCTTCTCTGGAGTCAGACACTTCATGTTTGTGGACTTGAGAATATGTTGCAGGTACTCATTCAGATCAGTGATGTTGGTATTTACAGTCACCTTACAAGGGGGAAAAAACGTTATTCATTTTTTTGTTATTTTTTTTTTAAACAACAAAATATTAGAACTTGTATTGTCAGACCATGAACCTCATTAATCAGAATCATGACAGTTTTCACGTGTAATATTTTGGTAAATCACAATTAAATGTCATAAATGTCGTTTTTTTCCCATGTGTACGTAATTTATATATATATATATATATATATATATGCACGCACACACATATATATGGGCTGTCAAGTGATTAATTTTCACTCTTGAGAAGTGATTAATCATGATTAATCAAAGGTTATTACCTGCCTGCATATTTAAAATTTGCTTAAGAAAATACCCTATTTGGACACAAATGCAATTTTTTTATCAGAATGAAATCCAGGAATGTTTTACAAACAATTAACTTAACAGCAAGTCATTAATTTGTTCAAAATTTGGTGACAGTAAGTATAGTAAAAATTAAGTGCACATTTATTTATTAAGTATTTGCAATAATAGAGTAAACAAGGTACAGATGCTAAACACACCCATACACCATTTTTTGCAGTGCACCATATACATCTGCATTTACTCTTCCTTTAAAAAAACAAAAACACACATCATGAAATTATATTTGCATCCTTTAGATCGGGGTGGCCATTAAGTTGATCGTGAGTTACCAGTCCATCACCGAGGGTGTGTCAGTCAATCGCCAGCCAGGCATAAAAAATAGACCTAAAAATTATCCCCCATCAATCTTCACTATGTCACATTCGTCACTTGATTGACATTCACAGCACCTGAGGGTCTTGTGTATACGCTGGCTGTTGCAAGCTTAGTGTGAAGAAAAAAAACGACCGGCAAAAAGGCAAAACATTTTTTTTTATTTTAACACTCTTCTTGAGCCGTACATGTTGTCAAAAGCCTAAAGACTGACCACACAGTTCCTGTCTTCACAATAAAAGCGCTGCTCAATCCTGCCTGGGCTAAGAAAAAAGGAGTCTCATAAAGCTAGCGCACAAGCTAGCAAGCTATGAAAGTGTTCTATAAATGTATTTCTTGTAAAGTGTGTAAAAAGGGCTCAGGTATGGAAGCTGAACAAATACGATGCCAAAATCCAACCACTTTTATGTGGTATTGGACAGACATTTTTTTTATCCCCCCCATGTAAATTCTAAAATGTGGAAGTCATCAGCACGACTGTGAATCCTGTCTGATTTCAATCAATGCAATTCATCAGAATAAGGTAATACACGATGACGGCAACGTCCTTAAATGATTTACTGTTCGATTGATTGACTTACTACGATTGACCTAGTCCGATCATTGTATAAACATTTTTAATGCCTCTGGACATCGAATTCAATGCTTTTAATGCCATTTAAGTCATTAATGTTCACTAAATCCATTTGATATATTTTAATGCTTTTAAATTCCATGTGGAAACCCTGTTTGCCGATAAGAATGTTTGTCGTTGCAATGGCAACAAATTACCTCAGTTTCATCTAAAGTTCCATCAGTGTGTTTTGAAATGATATTTGCCGCCTCTCACTCACCTTTGTACCGTATAACAATAGGCAACGACTTCTGGGTTTACGTGCGGTCCTTGCAAATAGTGTAATACATTTTGATTCATTTATGATTATGGGATCATTTTTTACATTTATTTATGTGGGTTAATGTAAACAGCTATAATATATATGTTAGGGAATGTAATGGTAAACTGTTTAATGATAACCCCCAGTAAAAATTCCAGACTAATGCTGTCACTGCTCCCCTCACCTCCCAGGGGATGAACATGGGGATGGGTCAAATGCAGAGGATAACTGAACCACACTTATTGCGTGTGTGACTATCGTTGGTTGGGACTTTAACTTTAAATTTGTAATTATTGAAAAACCGTCATTTATTTATGCATTTTATGCAACACTGCGTTCTTGCTCGGAAGAAAGTTGCGGGATATGCACCAGCGTTGTTTTGCTCAACAAAACATGATGGAAAGCAACTACACGGACTTTGCTTCAGAAGATTTTTTTCTTTGAATAAACAGAGCCAAACGTGTGGAATCTCGGTGTGTGTGCGCATTGCTGTTAGATGGCGAGTGCGACAGGTGTGAACAATATTACACCATTTGTGCAACACTAAAAACATACAATGGAGGAGAAAAATATTTGATGTTGCTTTTATTTTCTCAACATAGCGTCTTGCTGTGACTGAGTTAATGACGTGAGGAAACATGCAGGAGGCAATGTGTCGGGAATAATGCCACAACTTGTTTGTAAAGTCTTTAGTTTGTTTATAAGGATGGTCACTTGACCTTTATTTAACTGCTAACTTTTTCAGTTTTCCAATAACATCAATACTGCTTTGTGTTTTAAATTCATATAAAAAAGTAAACACTAATGTTTTTTTTACATTCCTTGTGGGTTTGTTTTAATTTCACAAAGTTATCACTTTAAAAATAATTCATGCATTTCGTTAATCATCTATGGTGTACAGTCAATTCCTATGACATATTTCTGATCAAACTCTTAATGGATCTGTCATCATACAGCATGTACATACATTAGTACATGTAAATATACGTAACTTAAAAAACACTTTTCTATCTCAAAATGTAAAAATAGACATAATAGCATCATGTAATGAGAAAAAGCTGTCACATTGATTCTATTAATGAACAAAAACGCAATTTTGTGTATTTAAATAAATGGATAACATTTATCTATAGCATTTTTAATAATTACAAATTACATGATGGTGTTGCGTTCAAATCCCACCCCAACACTGCTTTATTCAACATAATAAATGATCCTAAATAATAATTGTTTTGCGACCACAAAGGGAATAAGCGGTAGGAAATGGATGGATGGATTTTAATATTGATCAAAATCATTTTAATGATTATATTGGCTATAATTGTGAAGCCCTTTGTGTAAGACTAGATCTCATATATGAACACTATTTTATATCTATATGGACAAAAAGTGAAGTCGTCTTAAGGTCATCCGGTGCCATGTTGCACAATTCTTAGATTTGTTTAAATGATTTATCTATTAGGTCCATAATGTGCCATCTTGCACAGTTCCCACATTTATTTTTATTTATTCACGTTATTATTCTGTTGCTGCCACACTACTTTGTTTATAATGCGTGTGTTGTTTTCATGTGCACATTCAATTTCTACTTGAGGTACATCAAACCCACTGTTCTTATCTACAGTATTGTTTCTTCTACAGAGGAAATCATTTTGAATGTGTCAGGTTTTTTTGAAAAGTAAAACTTGGTTAAAAGATTTTAGAACATGCACTAATTTAAAATTTTGAGCAAATTTAAAAATACTGCAATAATAATAACCATGATAAGAAATTTTCAAACCGCGACAAACCTTATATGTGGTTAAGTGTGTATATATATTGCCAGAGACGTCTTAGGGATTTTGAGACATTCTGCAGATTGATTAATTGTGTTATTATTTTTGGTCTGATTAATATTGTCATTTAAAACAATACAATGCAGAGTATTAAAAAAAAACACTTTTGTAATACCTTGTTTTCCCACTCAAATTCAGCCCACATTTGTCTGAATTCAGCATCTGTACAGGAGGCTGGCTGGATGTAGTCCATGATGTCAATGTGTATGTCACTAAGGACAACACAGTTCCTGTCACTGGCAGCTCCTGACACATCATACACTGCAGACAAAGAATACACTCTTTTATGAACAACCTCCCATCATATAATATACTACGACTACACACTACTTCTCTTGCCTATGTTGCCGAAGATGATTCCATTTTCAGTAGAAGCCACTTTGACATTGGCTTTTATGTTGGCAAAGTCATGGGGGGCCAGAGTAAGAGGGGAAGGCTTCTCAACCAACTTGAGGTCACCTGTGAAAAACATATTTTATAAGAGAAAATACAACATAGGCACTTTTGTGACCTAACACTGAAATTAACTTACCTAAAGTAGCAAGTTCGAGTGTGCAGTTCTGAAGCGTGTCACTGGTTTGGTTGACCACTAGCACATCAAGCACAATATCATACTGGTTGACATGAACGTAGGCTTCAGCGTACACAGGGTCCGAGAAGCCTGTTAGCTGAGTCACCTACAAGTGGATGAACAATAAGTCTTTAATTGAGATGAGAATTACGTACAAATATTGCGGCTGCCATCAGTGATTGGGAGGTATTGGGCAAATTAAATAGAAATGCACAGTCATTGAAGACCACAATGGATCCCATAGTGCAGCCTGTAATTGTTTATGATAATTTATATACACTATAACAGTTGATCAACAGAACAATCATGTCCTAATATTAGGGGTGTAACGGTACGTGTATTTGTATTAAACTGTTTCGGTACGGGGGTTTCGGTTCGTTTCGGAGGTGTACCGAACGAGTTTCCACACGGACATATTAGGTAACGCGCCGCACGTTGTGTAAACAATGCAGAGCGAGGCACAACACACAGAGGGATGGCAGCGACCGGGCTAGGACAACATGCAAAAGCCAGAGCTGGAAGACCCTCCTGCCTCAGTAACATTTCCCCTTTGGGAACACTTCGGCTTCGCGGTGTGATACAACAATGGAGGACAGAGGTTTGCCGACATTTTTCAGCAGCAGTAGGGTATGCTTTTGCCAACACGTCAAACATGCTAACCCCTTTGAAGCGGCACCACCCCCAAGTCAACCTCGCTTTAAAGAAGAGAAAGAGGAGCGTGGTGCAAACACTGCATTCAAGCAGCCTCTCCTCGGCCAGCCAGGCAGGGCTTAAGCAATACCAAATGTTTTTATAGCAGCACATTAAAGATCATCCATCCGTCCATCCATTTTCCTACCGCTTGTCCTGCATTAAAACTAGATTTTGACCCACTTCTATGGTGGAAGAACAATAAGCCCAAATATCCTCTTACTGCCAAGTTAGCCAGGCTGGGGGGGGGGGGGAGAAAAGTTATTCTGAGGCTGAGTTGACTTGAAACTGTTTAATGTTGCACTTTTTATATGTAGAAGAAAAGTTTGGTCATTTTATTTCATCTGAGCAAAAACTGGAGGCAGTTTAATGTTGATTAACGTGGACCCCGACTTTGATAAGTTGAAAAACTTATTGGGGTGTTACTATTTAGTTGTCAATTGTACGGAATATGTACTGTACAATCTACTAATAAAAGTCTCAATCAATTAATCAATCAATCAAAATAAGCACTTTATATGTAGAAAGGTTTTGTCAAGAAACCATTCTGAGCCTTATCTTATTTAGTTTTTATTTTATATATGTTGACCACATAAACCCTGGCAATGTTTACAAATTTGGTAAATAAATAACCAAAAAATGTATATTTTATTGTTTTCTTACTGTACCGAAAATGAACTGAACCATGACCTCTAAACCGAGGTACGTACCGAACCGAAATTTTTGTGTACCGTTACACCCCTACCTAATATTAATAAAGTCAGTTCAGAAAAAACTTAAAGGGTCTGTTTGCAACATTTACACAGATGCCTTGAGGGTGCCAAATTTCTAAAGTATTTTACACAGTATATCCCGCCAATGCGGTGACGGCGAACTGTTTTCATTTCCATTCAAGCCAATGTGTCAATGCATACATACGTTGTGCTAAATATACGCACAGCTTCTATATTTGCCAGGCGGCGTTTACACGGCGAATCAATTTAGCTCAAATGTGCCTGTGTTGGACAGGAAGTAAGGCACAAACAGAATAAATTGTCAGATTACTTTCAAAATAAAACTCAGTTTTCAAGGCAGATTGTATTTTACATTTTGAAACGTCCTAAAGAGTGAGGACGGTCCTGAAGTTAACATGTCTAAAGGTTTTCAAACGTAACTTAATATTAATCCCCCTGTTGACTCAAATGGATGAGAACATGCTGATTCTGGAGTCGCAAAATTCAAGAATCATATTAGAGGCATATCCTGGAAAGTTATATGGGGGCCTATGTCAAATACCAGCTGATACGAAAGCTGGGAAAACAGGGGAGTGGTTAGCGGGAGTTAAATGAAATCTGTGTGCGCGCGGGCGCTAGTCATGATGTCACTGCCGTGTTGTTGCTTGCTACAAATACAAAAACTAGCAAAATGGTCTTCTCTTCCACAAATCACATCAGACCCCCGGCTGCGGGTATTGATGGACGGCAAAGCTTGAGACGTTCTGCGATGTTGCCGTTCAGCAGCTGTTACGTCAAATGACAGGACCAAGTTTATTTGTTTCTGCTCCTTTGGAAGAATAGAATAAACTGTTTGTGTTTCCCTTCATTACTACTCCCTTCATCACGTGATTAAGCACCAATTTGGAAGGCGCAAAAAAAGGCGGTGGGGATTGCAAAAACGTTCCATGGCAGCGCCGTTCAGCAGCCATTAAGCATCAAGTGGAAATCAGGGGTTAAGCGCAATTTTATTCTTGATGAAATTAAAAAAGAATGGAAGTTGTGCCAAGCACAAAAATATTTGTTTATTTTAATTGTTTTCCCTAAATTAGGTTTGAAGCAATCAAGTGTTTTATTCTATTAATCGAACAAACTAATGGATAAGTTACTTGATTACTAAAATAATCAATAGTTTCAGTTGTACTAATTTTAGTTGGGGTAGCAATGAACAGGAAGAGAACAAAATACAAAAACTCTATAATGAAACTGGTATTTTTTGTGGTGTGATACCAAAAGACAAAAAGAAGAAATCCATCGGTAAGCTGAACTGCTGAACTATATTCCCTGGCCAAAAACGTTTACCACCTGGAGCAACCTAAGCAAAGGGGTTGCTGAAGTTGGTCAGCTGACAACTTGAATATAGGGCTGAGTGATATAGCGAATATACTCGATAGATCGTGGGTTTGTCTCTGTGCGATACAGAAAATGACTATATCGTGATATTCGAGTATACGTTCGCACGCATTTGTTTTTAGTTGCAGGCATTAGACTACTAGCTCTTCTCACTCTCTTGTTTCTCCTTCTCACAGAGACATAAAACAAGCGCACCTTCTTACAAACGTCACATACTGTCGCACGTACAACGTCATACGCCCTCGCGGAGCAGAGAGGTAGCAGCATAGGTAAAGTTACCTGTGGTGCTAACGGTGCGGTGCGAGTGGTAAAACGAGAGAAAGAAGGTGCGAGTCTGGTAACAAATGAAGGAAAAAATATTTCCCAAGAAAAACAGCACGGGGTCCATCGTCTGGCGGTGGTTTGGCTTCAAGTGGGAATATGTTGAAAAGAATACCGTGATGTGAAGTATGCGGCAAAAGCGTTGCTACAAAAAATAGCGGCATTACTAATTTTAAAATATCATTTGAAAAGTCACCCGCTAGAGAATAAGGAGTGCTTGAAACAGCGCATGTCAACATATCTGTTTGGTACCACACCCACAAAATGCCCAAGCAACCATTTCCAGACCAACACCGTATGAAAAAACTTGTCAACAACAGAAGGAGATCATGTCCGCAGTAACCTACCACTTAGCAAAGGATGTACACTATTTGATTTCCTATTATGATAAATAAATAATGATAAATGGGTTGTACTTGTATAGCGCTTTTCTACCTTCAAGGTACTCAAAGCGCTTTGACACTACTTCCACATTTACCCATTCACACACACATTCACACACTGATGGAGGGAGCTGCCATGCAAGGCGCCAACCAGCACCCATCAGGAGCAAGGGTGAAGTGTCTTGCTCAGGACACAACGGACGTGACGAGGTTGGTACTAGGTGGGAATTGAACCAGGGACGCTCGGGTTGCGCACAGCCACTCTCCCCACTGCGCAATGCCGCTCATTTTTATTTGACAGTTATTGAAATATCTTGTGTGACATCATGCACAAAAGTGCACTTTATTTGTTTTAAACTATTGTAGTGCCGTTCTGTACAAAAAGTTCACTTTATGATATGTCATCTTAGTGACATCATGCACAAAAGTGCACTAATAGCTTGTTTTAAAATGTCTCTGACAATCTTGCACTTTCTGTTTTGGAAATTACATGAATGTTTGTGCCACTGCTTATTAACTGTTTAATAAATACAGTTTTGGTAAATTGACTTAGTTGTGATTTCCCTCTTTGCAGGATTTTTTAAAAATGATCATATATGAATGCAGTATGAACAAGAATGTTTTAATGTAGACATATAGAATCATCATACTGCTGTGAGTATATGCCTCAAGTGTTCATTCAAGGCTAAGACAAAATATCGAGATATATATTGTGTATCGTGACATGGCCTGAAAATAGAGCTATTAATAAAAGGCCATATCGCCCAGCCTTACTTGAATAATTTTTTGTTTTTTCATGAATAGCACACGTATATTCTACGATGACAACGCCAGGATTCATCCGTCTCAAATTGTGAAAAAGTGGTTTAGGGCGCATGAGACATCATTTTCAGACAGATTAGCCACCAGAGTTCAGATTTGAACCCCATTAAGGAATTCTGCACAGTGGTCTGATCATTACAAAACCATATATTGGTGAAGAATATGCACAGAAATATAAGTTGTGACGTGTCAGAAGCTTGTGGAGATGATACCACAGTAAAAGTGTGCTGTAACCAGAGATAAAGGCGGGTCTAGCGAAATATTAGAGTGCGTAACATTTTTTTTGGTTAGGCAGTGTATAATTTAATGCTTCTCAGCCTGGGCGTAGGCAAAGTGTATAGATTATTAACACTATACCTTGTTGAGTTTAGAAGCCAGAGGATCAGCAGCCTCCTTTCTTTGTGTGTTTCCCATAGCAGCCAACAAACTCAGTTGGAACTGGTCTTCTTTAGAAGTCATCTCATTTTTGGCTGTGAGCTGCATGAAGGAGATCGGGTCGTCGGCCTGCACTGTTACATTGCGCTTCTCTGATTCTTTCTGTAGTTAGAGGGAAAAAAAGAGACAATGGAATTTGACTAATATGGTCCAAGCATGAATTGCAGAATCTAAACTCTCCTTTTCTGCCCAATATCAAGAATCCGGAGTTATGCCATCTGAATCAGGAGCCATTACCTTCTGTGACAACTTCTCCTCCTCCAGTCTGACAGTCAGCATATGTGACAGGGATTTGCGGCACTCCTTGTTAAAGATGTCATTCATGAGCGGCGAGCACTCTGACAGGACCTTCAGGCAAAGTGAGATGCGGTCCACATCATCGTCTGTAATTGGTTTCTTGGGCAGCGAGGACTTGCCCAGGTGCAGCACTGTAACCATGATCAGCATGGCCTCTGCAACAAAAGACTGATGAGGGCAGCAAGGTTAGATGGGAATGCCGTTTATTACATAATTAGTTTAAATGAATGCAAATGAACCACGTTTACATTTTGTCTCTTTTTGTCTTGGACGATTGCAACATAGCGCAAAGCCACTTTGGTTAGGGTGGTGGCGAGAGAAGCAGCCACATAAAAATCTCCATCCATCAAGAAACCCCTTAGAGGAGGCCTAAAACAACAGAGCAGTGATAATTGATTCAAAATCCCTAAATAGAATATATGCACGGGTGTTGAGAACGATTTCTTACCTATCTTCATCTTTCTTGGAAGGCCTGGAGGAGCTGAGGGCACTCTGAGTCACATAAGTGCCCATTTCTGTCACCAGTTTCTGAGCTGGAGCAGCACTGACTTCCTCATCTGGCTTCAACTCCCCTGTCTCTTTCTTTATCTCGTTTTCTACTATTGGAATCTGCACAATTAACATAGATATAGTCAAGTACTCTTGACATATTTCACAATGTCACTGACAGTCACACAACACAACATTGACTGAACATACCTCTCCCAGTGATCTGCGTACTTCTGTCATCACACTCTGGATGTCCTCTTTTGTGCTGCAGTATTCACCCAAGATCCACAGTGCTCCTCTGTATATTCTAAAAAGTGGGACAACAAGCCACAAAGTGGTCTCATACTCTTAGGTTGTGGAATACCCAAGGACGGATTACATTACAATAATAAAATAATACTGGGGACGTGTTCCAACACCTCCGAAGGGGAGTCTCACCTCATATTACATACAAACACTGTAATATTTAATCAGAAATTAGGAGTAAAATAATCATCAACAGGTAACAATGTTGACAAATAATTTACATATTTTAAAAAAAAGAAACTAAGATAGAAACTGCACATAACTGAGAATAAGAAGAGTTTAAATTCTGCAATTCATGCTTAGACCATCTTTACTTAAGTAATTTTACAACAAAAGCTCTTAATAATGTCTAATTTGAATAACTTTTATAGTGGCCTTGCCCTCGCCACACACAAGATTGACATAGAGCGACAACTACTAAATCACACAGCCAAGGATCCTATTTACATACTCAAAACATAACGTCACTACTGTGTCTGCAAAACAAGGATCACATTCAGGGACATGACCATGAGACCCATTAATGTCACGTTATCTGTGACTGACGGCTTTATAAAAAGGAAATAGCGAAGGCAGCATACATCAAAGAAGCTGTTTGCAACTTGCTCAGGATTACATTTTGCAAAGAAACAAAAACATAAAATAAGGGTGTTCTTATGTTGTTGGGGTTTTTTTTAACTTATGTGGTTTAGCAGAACTTGTTTTCTTTAAATATCAAAATGTTCACTAATTACAAATTACACTGAGTAAAAACAGTTTTTCCGCCAAAGGAATTTTTTTGGCCTTCAGAATCAGCCTTGTCACTCAGTGCTGTTTCACAATACCTGTGTGCAGGGAACGCATGCACATACATAAAAGCAGTCCTAGAGAAGCGACTACAAATTTGCATCTGGAAAGACAAAAAAAATCTACAGGTGAAAAACTTACTTGACAGCTTTGATGGCATGAAAGACTTCCAGCATCTTCTCAATAATAAGCGGTCTCAAGGTGTCAAACCTTTGAATGGCTTCCCGCACAAACTCCAAGACATCAGCAGCGGCTGCTTCATTAGTATCACTTAAGAATTCCATTAGCTGTAAATTGTATCAATACATTTATATATCAAAATATATTACAGCATTAAAAGTATAACACAAAAATCTGTGTTCTAACTATTTAATTAAAAAAAGGCTCACCACAGGAATGACATTGGCCGCCATGTCAGGGAAACGCACACTGCAAGAGTGAAGAGTGCGCACCAACAGCTGCCTAAACTTGTCTGTGTCTTCATGTTCGGTGACATTATTTGTCTTGATCACCTCTTTCTTCAAAACTATCACCAACTGAAAACGTATATAGTTTCATGTTTTAGTTAACTGCACAAACATGGAAACACAGCACGTACACCACGAGACAGACCTCCTCCACATTGCGGGATGACACGAGGTCCAGTGCCAGTTGCAGTGTTTTCTTTCTCACTTCCAGATCAGGAGTTGCGAGAACACGGAGGATGTCCATCACAAGGTCCTGGATATAGAAAGCATGGGTTAAAGTTAAATCAATATTCTTAACTGGCTGACTGTATGTTGCATCAATGGCAACCTACATTTAACATTTTTAAATGATGGTTACCATACCTCTTTTGAATTACAAACATTATATTTTTATTTTTTGTAATGTAGAAGATTTTTTTCTATACAGCTCCACCTACCGGCTGCAGTAGGACATTGTCTTACTTGGAACTAATGTACAGTATTTTAAATACTTTTCTGTACATTGGAATTTTAGAGGATGTATCGTTTTTACTATTCAGACTTTTGTTTTTCTTTACATTACCTCTGTACAATGTCCATGCACAAACAAAGCTAAATGGCAAAAAACCTGATTGTGATTCGAAATGTAATGTATATTCCTATTCAACTTATAAATCACTGCCATGATCGATAATGGAAAACATGTATAAATAATATAAATATAAATAATGAACAGTAAGATTTGTTTTTTAAATTTAACAATAAAAAAGCATTACATTTAAGTGGCCACTTGCAACAAAAACTTTAGACAGCAATAATTGAAAGTACCTGGAGTACGCGCTCATGGGTGGGATGCTCCTTCAATTCAACCAAACGATCAAGGACAATAAGTTTCACGTTGTTGTCACTCTCTTTGATAATCAAATCAATGTAGCACTGGGCAGCAGCCTGCAAAAACATCATATTTCTTTATTATTTCTGTGATGAAAAAAAATGTATTTAAAAACATGATTACATTTGACATGTACAGTCGTCCCCTCGCTACAATGCCCTTCAGGTATTGCAGCTTCCATACATTGCCACTGTTAGTGTTAAGGCACTTTTTGTTTATTGTTATGTATTGAAATAAATACATAATTTATTTCGCGCATCCACGGGACACGGAATTTTAACATTTTTTTACCGACCATGTTTTCTCCGTCTTTTTATTTGTCGTCTTCAAAGTTATGAACTTTGTGGTACAATTTCTTAAATTTTGATTTGCCAAAAGGTTTATCAATCACAAATACTGCCTCAGTTTGCACTTGAGACAACTTTACCGCTAGGGGCTGTCAAAAGAAAACCTTCATGGTAAACACTAAGGTGAGTGTAAAGTCAAACTTTTTAACTTCTTCTTGTGTCATGTCTCCAGTAAATGACTGGTTTTGGTCTGTGTGAGTCCATGGAAACTTCACTATTATCTCCTGCTGGATCGACATCGTTCAAAGATGGAGACAGGTTAGCTGTTAGCTTCAAGCTAACCATCTCCCGACCAGACTCCTCCACCCCAAAAACATACTTTGCAGTTCTACAAACGAGGAAATATGAGCCTTTTGAAGTGTCGATGTACGAGGAGTGTTGAAAAGGAGTCTCTTTGAGAAGTGGCTGACAAGTTAGCATCGCAGACAGTGACGTCATCACCGTCATTGTTTATGCGTCGACAGGCCCTGCTTTTTATCGATAGACTTGTCAGATTTTTTATTATCTATAGCAGGGGTGTCAAAAGTGTAGCCCGGAGGCAACTTGCACCACGCAGCTAATTAAAATAAACAAAAACATAACAAAAGTGGAATTAAAAAGCTTACAGGTGAAATATAATTTAGAAAAAGTTGCAATTTTGACTAATAAAACAAATCTTTTTTTTTTTTTAAACGGTCATTGCTCAAAAACATAATATTAAATAAAAATCAATGTTTTTATGAATTATTGACCTATCAAAGGCTCCAATTACAAATATTCCACTTTAAAAAATATATTTTGTGGAAGATTTGGCATATTGTGTATGTTTTCCATAAAAAAGAATACATTTCTTTGACAAAAAGGACAGAAAACTAATAAACAATAAAACATAAACATTTTCTTTTTAAACTTAGAATTGACGAATAGATCTGAAGTTGGTGTAGACTCTAGAGATTTAAGTGTTAAATAAATAATAGCACATGATTATCATGATTTCATGACCAACGCAAAAACTTTTTACAATTTTATACTGAAATAAATACCACTACAACTTTTATCCATCCATTTTCTACCGCTTGTCCCTTTTGGGGTTGCTGGAGTCTATCACAGCTGCATTCTTATTAAATAAAAATATAGAAAAAACTACATAGCGGTAAAGTTTAAATCCATGAAGGAAAGAAGAATGTGAATGAATGTTTAAAGCTGAATACATTTACATATGCATAAATATTTTTTTCTTTTGTACTATTTTGTTAATGAATTACGCAACGTTTATGACAATCTTTTTCTAAAACACAATATAGAATGTGAGATGTAACAGGGTAATGCATACATTTATAATTTGTTTTTAAAAACGGTTACAAAAAAGTGGGACCCCAAAAAGTTAATATGGGACCCCATTTTTATGACTTGATGGGGTCCTTGGGACCCCATTTTTAAAATACCTAGCGCCAACACTGATTGCACATATTAAAAAAAAAAAACGTTTTAAAAGCATATTCTAAATGTTTTGGCCTAAATTAAGTGTTAAGTCTTATTTGTGTATTATTGTACTACAGTGCATTTGTCTTATTTTCCATTATGTTGTGGCGACTGAAAAAGATATTCACCTGAACTTCAGTTTCTAGGTTAAGGGTTAACCATGCTAACAACAGCAGGAGCGACTAATCTTGCCGCTACTGTATCTTTTTTGCGAAAATCAAGTAGACAAACTATTGGCAGAGCACATTTTTGATGGACATCAACTCCACATTGGGGAGAATTTGACATGAGCGAGAACGCATTTAAGGCTACCATAATAACACATTTTATTAAATTAAAAAATGTGTAAAGGTGACTATACGGGTGTTATTTAATTTTTAGAGGGCTTTAATAAAGTTTAAAGGTAGAGTTTAGAAGGTCGTAAGTAGTTTTTTGGAGCTCCATATATTAAAATATGATTTATCATTAAAACTACTACTTGGGGGAACATTTGTTTACCACTGTCAGGCCTGGACCCAATTGACCTCGATAAATGAAGGACGACTATACTTTAAAATGTTGAAAATGTACCTTAATAGCTGTGGGTGCACTGGAAAGGGTTACAAGAGTGCCAGCTGCTTCATACTTTACAGCAGGGCTCGAGGACTGCAGTAAGTTGTAGATGCAACGGATGAATCGAGCACGCTCTGATGGGTTTGCATGACACACCTAATGAGAATAAAAACCAAGATACATTTTCAGTGTTTTGGAGCTTGACTCAGCTTCAATGACAGATATAAAAAAGTTTAAACTAACTTTGTAAATCAGCTCCACAATGACCAGCTGGAGAATGTCACCAAAAGTATGAACTTGGTCAATACATGTGCTGAGATAATCCAGTGCTCGATCCTGGAGGAAATGATTTTAAATAGTCATACAAAGTTGTGTTAGGTAAAGTTACTAGGCGAAAATGTTTGTTTGACACTGACCTGGTCTGCATGAATCAGCATCATGAAAGCGTTTCTCTTGCAGCTTGAATCTTTCTCATTCACAAGGAAATCATGGATCAGCTCTGGAGCATCCGGGATGAGATGTTCAAAGTTCCTGAACCAAAAGAAGATTGTCAATTGAGATCCAACAAAAACCCATATGTTTATATTTTATTTGTACCTGTAGATAGTGTAAATTGCCAGGACGGCATTCCGGCGGACGTAACTGTGTCTATGCTCTAGACAGGCACGGATTGCGGGCATGAGAGGCTCAAGCAGCTCTGACTCTTTCAACTTGCACAGGAAACGAAGAGTGGAGCCCCGGATGAATTCATTGGGATGCTGCAGGTCCTAAAATTAAAGGCAGCGCTTTTTATTATAATACATTTTTAAAACAGCATAACTAGCTTTTTCAATCCGTTTTTGAGATTGAGCAACGACATAATGTAACATTTGTTATCTTACCTTCCTGTAGGCGTCACAGACTAGGATCATCTCCTGAAGCAGCTTGCCGTCTGGAGTGGTTTTAGGGACAATCTCCCAGAAAACCAGCAGCAGTTTTTTGATGGTGTGGTCTTGAAGTGGCAGCACAAAGCGAATTATTGTCATCAGCAGCCCTGGCAACTTCTCGCCATTCAGAATCATGATTATGACTTTCTTCAATGCCTCAGTCTTTGCTTTGATCTCCCCCTTTTCTGTGGTTTTAATGAAAAAAAAAATCACAGAGAATGCATGAGAACACTTGGCAAATATTTTCTTAAACGTTTTGTAAATAATATTTCAAAGGTATATGTGATAGATTATGTTAGCAGGTTGATTATTTGGTTTGCTGCAGATTTCCATTGACAACAAATACCTCACACACACAAATATCCCCAAATTTTAAACTAAAATGAATAGGGTTTGAATGGGCACACGATTTCGCTAAGCCTTGCGGGGCCGTGTTAGCCATTTCTGTTGGCCAAAGGTTTTCTTTATATGACTGTACTGTATGTGAGAGAGAGCAACATGTTATATTAAAATGGTTCACACAAAATAAAATAAAAATCAAGAGACTTTATCGAGCAAGATATTTGAGTAAGCTGCCGCCATTGTCGAAGCCAAATTTGTTTATATTTTGTCAATGGACTCACTTTTTATACCAGTGAAAAATTTCATAATGTGGAGTCTGTTAGGGTCATTGTCCTCCATTCAAATTGCGTGTAATCTTTGGATTTCATCTCTTATGTGTTTGAAATGGAGTGAGGAAGACCAGCCTCATTTCATAAGCAGGTTTTCCAAAATCAACATTAAGTAACTTTTCAACCTTCATAAAATATTTGCAAAACTTTTGGGATGAAACATCGACATAAAACATTTTAAATGACACCTCTGTATCTCTTTCACTGACTCTGCCACCAAAGAAAAAAACTACGGATGTACAGATTGATTCACGGCATATGCCCATTCTTTGCGAAGACGGAAGTCGACACAAACGCCTACGTGCAATTTTTGCTGTCATGGCAGAAGCTGCAAAACGAGAAAAAAAACTAAAGTTTTGTCCGAGGAGACAAAAAAAGAAAAAGGGAGGCTACCTGGATAAAAGGATAATCTAAGATCAACATTGGCCCGGATGTCACCTGCTTGCGTGAGCTCAAAGACGAGAAGGAATTTCAGACCGATGCTGCCTTGGATCTGTTCCTGCTGGACTAGTAAATGACTTCCAATGCTCAAATCAAAATGATAATGCTAATGTTAGCTATCGGAAATTTGCTGGTTAGCAATAAATAACCACCAGCTTCATAGTTTGCAGTTCCACACTGACACGACCAGCCTTGCAACTAAATCGTAAGTACTGTAAAAAGAAAAAAGAATGCGATGACTGCAAACAGCACATATAAAGTTTGAGTAATATATGTAGGTTCCTACTGTGGAAAGATCAGTCATACTGAATCATTGCAGTGTTATTGTGTCACTTTGTATGTACATGACAGCAGTTTCTGACGATTTACGACGCTATGCGCCGTCCTCGTGGGAAATGTGGTCTTCTTTCAGGCAAAATACTACCGTTTAGTCCATTGGGACCGCTAAAATCAACCTAATCTGAAAGTACTGAAGTGAGATTTTAAAAAAACAAGCCCATAATTAGCTTTGAATAATTGTATCACTGTGGTACTTCTCCAGAACAAAAACTAATTCATTTTCGTGCTTAGCCATGATCAAAAGTCCACCCATCCATCCATTTTCTACCGCTTATTCCCTTTTGGGGTCGCGGGGGGCGCTGGCGCCTATCTAAGCTACAGTCGGGCGGAAGGCGGGGTACACCCTGGACAAGTTGCCACCTCATCGCAGGGCCAACACGGATAGACAGACAACATTCACACTCACATTCACGCACTAGGGCCAATTTAGTGTTGCCAATCAACCTATCGCCAGGTAAACATGCTTTTTTTCCAAAATGTTGTACGTTTTTTGGAACTCACAGCTAGCATGGCTGACGCTAACAGCCTACTAAACGCTACGTTGAGAACATAATTAAATATGTTTTGATTCGAACTTACCACACTGAAGATTCCGTGAACATACAAACACGCACCACGCGATGGCGTTAAAAGCAGTGTTTGATCATCTCATGGCTGCTATCCAGGCTACGCGCAGTCTCTTTATTAACTCACTAACCCAAATTATTTTGCTTTGCTTCAACGTTGGAAATAAAAATCTCACCAAAAATGTTTATCTCCAAGCGATTATGACAATAACTGTGGGAAGATTGCACCATGTTTTGAACTTGTTAAAGAAAAGAAAAAACCATTAGCACAGACTATTGGATTCAGCCATGTAAATAAAAGGTATTCAGAGGCCAGAAAGACCCACAATGTATTGTGTTTACTACATCACATGTTCAAGCCCTACTACATTACCAAGAAAGATTTATACACATTTAGTGCAGCAATATTTCATTCATCATATTTTACACATAATCCATCAAATCAGACTGGACTACGGATTTGACCTTATTAGATAAGTATAGAGGGATTAATTACCCAGGTCAGTTTTCAGGCTGACTTCAGAGGGGGGCTCTGAGTCTGATGCGACATTGATCAGAGTGTAGCAAACGTTTTCTGCAGCTGTCATTTTGCTGCTGGACTTAGAATGGTCTTGAAGAAATCCCAAAGAATGTTAGTCTTGATAATACCTGCAGGAAGGACACAATCAGTCGTATGAGTAACCATGGAGAACAAATACATTTAAAAGCTGATAAACCTGACTTGACATTACCCAAACGTTGAATACTCATGTCCAACATGCAGAAACTGCTGTTTTTTTTAAAAGGAGATTAACGGCAATATTCACAAATGTGTGTGATCTGTTAATGTAACAATACATTTCCTGGTTCATCCATCTATCCATTTTCTACCGTTTGTCCCTTTTGGGGTCACGGGGAGTCACTTTAGCCTATCTCAGCTGCATTTGGGCGGTAGGCGGGGTACACCCTGAACAAGTCGCCACCTCATCACAGGTTCAATTTACTCTTAATCATGCTGTTCACATTTTGACATCATGAGTCTAAAACAATGCTTAACAATTGATCAACAGTATCGAGCCATTGCAAAGTTTCAAACGGGATGTTCCCAGATGAAAGAACCAACTGAGCTTAGGAGTGTCACTATCATGCTGCAACTGAGAAGGGAAGTGTCACAAAAGGCACACTGTATGCTTTTGTGAAAATAAAAAATAATAGGTTGTGACTTTTTTTTTAGGATGAGCTCCTTGTTAGGGAATAGTAATGTGCAAAAAGGACTGAAACATTGAACAGAAGGGACATGTACATTCAAAAGTCAAGTTCACTCTGAGGTTATAAAGTCCACCTCTAACTTGTTGTGAGTAGTGGATATTTGCGAGGCACTGTAATAATGTAAGATTTTGTCGAATACTTCTCAAAATATTTTTGATAGGACAATTTATAAAATGTTACAATGACAGTAACTGAAATAGGCTAAGACATGCACCTGGGGATAAATAAAGTTGATTTGATTTGATAGGTTGATTGGCAACACTAAATTGGCCCTAGTGTGTGAATGTGGGTGTGAATGTTGTCTGTCTATCTGTGTTGGCCCTGCGATGCGGTAGCGACTTGTCCAGGGTGTACAACGCCTTCCGCCCGAATGCAGCTGAGATAGGCGCCAGCGCCCCCTGCAACCCCAAAAGGGAATAAGCGGTAGGAAATGGATGGATGTATAGTAAATGATTAAAATGACATGACACGTATTGTAGCACTGGCACTCGCGCAATGCTAGCAACCGTGTGCTTCGATATCAACACAAGAACATTTTTAAACATTTAAAAAAAAAACAATAATCATTTTGTCATTGGTTTAAACTGCGACATGACCATATGGAAGAAGAAACTAGCCAAGCTCAGCTGGCGGCAGCTTAGGCCAATGCTGAAAAATGGAGGACACTAATGCTTGCTCGCGAGCTGTCTTGCCACGGATATAAATAAAACAAACGTTAACATTGTTAGCAGTATATGCAAATTAGTAATACATAGTTTACTTACAATCACGAGCAATTTGTTTGAAAGTGGCCTTCGCAGTGTAGTTATATTATCACATTTATAAAAGGCAGTAGCCCCGTATTGTGAGCTGTCTCTTCGGGTCGCCACTACTTACTCGTGACGTGGAAGGTAGAATGCCAGCGAGAGCCACATCACTGCTACGGTGGCTCGGCAGGGAAAAACTACGAGGCCAAAAAAGCGATTTTAAAATCCATCCACCCATCCAATTCCTACCACTTTTCCTTTTCGGGGTCACGGGGAGGACTGGAGCTTGTCTCAGCTGCAATCGGGCGGAAGGCAGGTACACCCTGGACAAATGTTTTACAGAAACATCCAACAGAAAACAACAACACAAATTGTACTGTAGTCCAGTGTTTCTCGACCTTTTTTCAGTGACGTACCCCCTGTAAACATTTTTTTAATTCAAGTACCCCCTAATCAGAGAAAAGCATTTTTGGCTGAAAAAAGAGATAAAGAAGTAAAATACAGCTCTATGTCATCAGTTTTGATTTATTCAATTGTATAACAGTGCAAAATAATGCTCATTTGTAGTGGTCTTTCTTGAACTATTTGGAAAAAAAGGTATAAAAATAACTTAGAACTTGTTGAAAAATAAACAAATGATTCAATTATAAATAAACATTTCTACACATAGAAGTAATCATCAACTTAAAGTACCCTCTTTGGGGATTAAACTTAGTTCTAAACATTTCTTCACAGAAAAATAAATCTTTAACATCAATATTTATAGAACATGTCCACAAAAAAAATCTAGCTGTCAACACTGAATATTGCATTGTTGTATTTATTTTCACAGTTTATGAACTTACATTCATATTTTGTGGAAGTATTATTAAATAAATATATTTATAAAGGATTTTTGAACTGTTGCTATTTTTAGAATATTTTTGAAAAATCTCACGTTCCCCTTGGCATACCTTTAAGTACCCCCAGGGTTACACGTACCCCCATTTGAGGACCACTGCTGTAGTCCCCCAGGAAATGTAAACAATACTGATTTAAAGGGATTTTTTTTTAATACATGAAATGTATTAAAAACTAAATAGAAGAAATACATGAAATAACCAGGCCAAACACCAACACTGGATTAATAGTAACACCTTTACAAAAACATCCATCAATTTCCTACCGCTTGTCCCTTTTGGGGTAGCAGGGGAGGGTGTCTGGTTGAGTCTGGGCTGCATCCGGGGTTCCACAACAAAAGCTTTAAAATAAAAAATCCAATATTCTCAAATGTCTTTATATTTATTTAACACAAAAAATATAATTAATAATTAAGAAATTCATACTTATATTTTTATTAATTTCATCCATCCATCCATTTCCTACCGCTTATTCCCTTTTAGGGTCGCGGGGGGTGCTGGCGCCTATCTCAGCTACAATCGGCCGGAAGGCGGCGTACACCCTGGACAAGTCGCCCCCTCATTGCAGGGCCAACACAGATAGACAGACAACATTCACACTCACATTCACACACTAGGTCCAATTTAGTGTTGCCAATCAACCTATCCCCAGGTGCATGTCTTTGGAGGTGGGAGGAAGCCGGAGTACCCGGAGGGAACCCACGCAGTCACGGGGAGAACATGCAAACTCCACACAGAAAGATCCCGAGCCCGGGATTGAATCCAGGACTACTCAGGACCTTCATATTGTGAGGCAGACGCACTAACCCTTCCTCCACCGTGCTGCCCTTTTTATATTAATTATTTTCCAAAAATAACACCAGCCAAAACATAAGACAAACAGAGGAAAAACAAAACATACAAGACAAAACAAAATAGAACAAAACAAAACCAAACAACCCTCCCCTCCACATACACTGCAGTCTATCTCAGCTGCATTCTTATTATATAAAAAACAGAAAAAACTACAGACAGCGATAAAGTTTAGATCCATAAAGGAAAGAAGAATGTGAATGAATGTAAATACATTCACATATGCATAAACATTTTTTTCTTTTGTACTATTTTATTAATGAATTACGCAACATTTATGACAACCTTTTTCTAAAACACAATATAGAATATGAGATGCAACAGGGTAATGCATACATTTATCATTACTTTTTAAAAACGGTCACAAAAAAGTGGGACCCCAAAAAGTTATTGTGGGACCTCAATTTTGTCAGGCTTGCCACTGACAGTCTGTTTGTGTTTTAGTTTTTCCTCTGTGTGTGTTTAGTATTTCCTGTCCTTAGTTCCTATCAGCACTCTTATTTTGGTTCAGCTTCCTGTTTGTCTCCCTGTGTGCTGTTTTCCCCTCAGCTGCGGCTGATTGGCACCTGGCCACACCTGGTGTCAATCAGCCTGGTTGTATTTGAGTGTGTTTTTGTCCTCCAGTGAGTTGCTGGATCATTGTTTGTCGATGTCGCTTGTGCATTGTTGCTCCTGTCATATCATTTCATGTCATTGCAGCAAAGCGCTAAACTATCATTCGGTATCTGTTTGTAGTTTATGGTCTTTTGTTCCCTGGTTCCGAATTATTTTCATTCTACAAGTAACGACTTCTGTTTGCCTGTTCGCTACTCGCTAGCTTCAATACTAGGCCCCTTTTTGTTTTCTTGTTAGCTTCCATGCTAAAGACCCTTTTATTTGTTATTCGCTTCGTGCGCGTCCTTTGTTAGCACCCTTTTGTTTGTTTTTATTCTAATATTTTAATTAAAACATGTTTACCTGCAAAATGCCTGCCTCCTTCTCTGCATCTTGGGGTTTGTCAACAACTAATTCTGACAGAATAATCCAGCTAAATTCGAACCCCGCGGAGATTTCCATGGCGGAGAGGCTTAATTTAGCGTTAAAATTAATGGCTAAATTAAAGAAGAGTTCGGCCGCGTTTCAAGCCCTCTCCCACCCATCCCTGTTGTCTGTGGGCCTATCTGGGGACGTCTTGGATCCGTCCCTTGAGGGGGGGGCTAACAGTAGCTGTGCAGATGGGGAGGCACAGCTACTTCGCGTCCCAATTAGTCTGCAACATACGGCGCCATCATCTCCGGTGGGCCGGCAGATGCCGCCATCACCTCCGGTGGGTCTGCAACCTACGGCGCCATCACCTCCGGTGGGTCTGCAACCTACGGCGCCACCACGCACTCCAGTGGGCCAGTAGATACCACCACGCACTCCGGAGAGCCAGCAGAGTCCACCACGCACTCCGGTGGGCCAGCAGACGCCACCACGCACTCCGGTGGGCAAGCAGACGCCACCACGCACTCCGGTGGGCCAGCAGACGCCACCAAACACTCTGGTGGGCCAGCAGACGCCACCAAACACTCTGGTGGGCCAGCAGCAGGGGGTTCCACCATCCTCTCCGGTGGGCCAGCAGCAGGAGGCGCCACCATCCTTTCCTATGGGCCAGCAGCAGGGGCCGCCACTATCCTCTCCAATGGGCCAGCAGCAGGGGCCGCCACTATCCTCTCACATGGGCCAGCAGCAGGGGGCGCCACAATTCTATCCAGTGGGTCAGCAGCTGAGGGCGCCACCATACTCTTGTCGGCCACTGAGGTGGTCGTTTCAGGGGCGACTGCCTTGCAAATTGCAGTGGCGTTCTATTTGCCGTCGCCACTTGACTCTTCCCCGCTGGTTGCGGGGACACTTGGCCTGGCGGCCCACCGCCTTGTCCTCCCTTTACCCTCCCTTGACTTTGGACTGTTTCTTTTTCTGGGGGGTGTGGGGGGGGGGGGGGGTCATAGAACGTCTGGTACCCGTTATGGGAGGGGGGGCTACTGTCAGGCTTGCTACTAAAAGTTTGTTTGTGTTTTAATTTTTCTTCTGTGTGTGTTTAGTATTTCCTGTCCTTAGTTCCTGTCAACACTCATATTTTGGTTCAGCTTCCTGTTTGTCTCCCTGTGTGCTGTTTTCCGCTCAGCTGCTGCTGATTGGCACCTGGCCACACCTGGTGTCAATCAGCCCACTTCTATTTGAGTCTGTTTTTGTCCCCCAGTGAGTTGCTGGAGTATTGTCTTGTCGATGTTGCTTGTGTATGGTCGCTCCTGTCGTATCGTTTCATGTTATTGCAGGGTAGCCGTAAGCTATCTTTAGGTATCTGTTTGTAGCTTACTGTCTTATGTTCCCTGCTTCCGTTTTATTTTCATTCTACAAGTAACGACTTATGTTTGCCTGTTCGCTACCCGCTAGCTTCCACGCTAGGCCCCTTTTTGTTTCTTGCTAGCTTCCATGCTAAAGACCCTTTTGTTTGTTATCCGCCTCGTGCGTGTCCTTTGTTAGTACCCTTTTTTTTGTTCTTATTCTAATATTTTATTAAAACATGTTAACCTGCAAAATGCCTGCCTCCTTCTCTGCATCTTGGGGTTTGTCAACAACTAACTCTGACAATTTTTATGCCTTGATGGGGTCCATGCGACCCCATTTTTAGAATACCTAGCGCCAACACTGATTGCACATACACGTTCACACATCCATTGAAAGAAACTCACATGAACTAGGGAAAATGAAAAAAAAAAAAAAAAAGATAGTAATAATAACAATAAATCATACATTAACCATCTGACAAAGCAGTCTTTCGACTTTTGCAGTCAAGATTAATAATAACTTAAGTAAATACATTTTTGGGGATGTGGAATATATTTTAATTCCACTTGGTATCACTGTTGCGCAACGGTGATACTGTTGTGCACCCCTCCACGCCTCCAAGCCTCTGCACATGTGGTCCCATCACTACTGCACACTCTGCCATGAGGTGGCAACATGTCCAGGGTGTACCCCGCCTTCCGCCCGAATGGAGCTGAGATTGGCCTCAGCGATCCCCCGTGGCCCCGAACGGGACAAGCGGTAGAAAATGGATGGATGGACTAGTGCACACAATGCTTCACATCCCCAGCCTTCCTGCCCGTCCCGGCAGCCCGCCTGTTTGCCTGCTCATCCTGTTTTGTGCATGAGCTTTTTCTAAGGTAGGTTTTAGTCCTATTGGCACCATAGTTATTTTTTTTTTATCATTGACATTGTGGACAATACAAAACTTGTCGCACTCACCACTCTTGTCCTTAGCGCTTTCTGGGATCCACCACAGTAACCCACGACATATATGTATAATATTTTGTTGGGTAGAAACTTTAAAAACTTTTTTTGGAAGTGTTGTGAATGCAGCTCGCTGGGATTAATATCTGTGTGCCCATTAGAAAAAGAGGAAGCCAGCCAGGCACGGACGAATGCTCTCTATGGCAACGCTGCTGTAACTTTCATTCCTTGAGAAATGTTTCTCTGCTTGCATCAAGTCAAGGCGATGTCCTGCCACCGAGAGCCATATGGCCCAACTGTAGGTTCGCTCTGCTCTGCACAAAACAAGCACCATTCATATAAAACTCGTCAGTCGCACACACTAAACTTTCATATTAAGGTGGCGGCCACAAAATATCATCTCGGGGGCTACAGTTGGCCGGCGGGCCCCGAGTTTGAGACACCTGCAGTAAATCATTGCAATGGATTACAATAGAATACAATACAACAATACAACATCAGGAGCAACTTAAAACAATTTCAAAATCCTGCAGGAACAACTAGTTTGAAGTTTGGAAAATAAACTTGATTTAAAAATAAAATAAGAAGTAATGGGCTTTTAAAAACGCGTGGAGATTATTTCAATCAGATGGGGCTTTGAATTTAAATGACCTACGACCTACTTCCCTATGAATTTTCCGTACTGTAAAAAATGTATAATTCATATGTCTAAGAGAATAGGGAACTGTATACTGAACTAAAAGTTTTTTTTAGATATGGTGGGACATATAAGTGAATACATTTAAGAAGAAACAAAGCCCAATTAAAGTGACGCCTTGCTTTAGGAACATTAACAGCCAGGTACATCACACAATGTTGAGTTCTGAATGGACACCTCAGGACAAATCTCCACAAAGAATGATATAAAATGTTGAGAGGTTTGAGGATAGTCAGTAGTGTTTTGGTAAACAGCATCCGCATAATCTAGTATAGGAAGTAACAAATGTGAAGGTATTCTTTTTCGAACCAGAAATGAAAAACAATGTATTGATCTACAGAGAGAGCCCAAATAGTCATAATTTTTTTTACAAGTGTAATCAATATGTAGCTTAAAGGTAAGCTGAGGGTAAATCCAAAGAGCATGGTATTTAAGTACATAAACCTGTTCTAGTGGAGTACCATAATTAAAATTAATATGCAACCCAGGTAAATGAGATCAACTATTTCGTACCAAACCTCATAGAGGATGACTATTCCATATTAAAGGCCTACTAAAATGAGATTTTCTTATTTAAACGGGGATAGCAGGTCCATTCTATGTGTCATACTTAATCACTTTGCGATATTGCCATATTTTTGCTGAAAGGATTTAGTAGAGAACATCCACGATAAAGTTCGCAACTTTCGTTGCTAAGAGAAAAGCCCTGCCTCTGCCGGAAGTCGCAGACGATGACGTCACATGTTGATGGCTCCTCATATATTCACATTGATTTTAATGGGAGCCTCCAACAAAAACAGCTATTTGGACCGAGAAAACGACAATTTCCTCATTAATTTGAGCGAGGATGAAAGATTTGTGTTTGAGGATATTGATAGCTACGGACTAGAAAAAAAAAAGAAAAAAAACAAGTTAAAAAAAAACGCGATTGCATTGAGACAGATTCATGTTTTTAGAGACATTTACTAGGATAATTCTGGGAAATCCCTTATCTTTCTATTGTGTTGCTAGTGTTTTAGTGAGTTTAACAGAACCTGATAGTCATAAGTGTACGTCCACGGCCGGGTGTTGACGCGCAGTGTCTCAGGGAAGTCGACAGCAGCTTTATGGGCGGCACAAGCTCAGCTGATATCCGGTAAAATGTGACTTTTTAACCAGAATTTTCTCACCAAAACCTGCTGGTTGACATTCGGTCGGGATCCATTTTCGCTGTGATCCATAGTAAATTTTCACCTCCGTGAATTTTAAACAAGGAATCACCGTGTGTTTGTGTGGCTAAAGGCTAAAGCTTCCCAACTTCATCTTTCTACTTGGACTTCTCCAATATTAATTGAACAAATTGCGTAAGACGCAACATAGATCTCCAAAATACTGTGTAATTATGCCGTTAAAGCAGACGACTTTTAGCTGTGTGTGTGTGCAGCGCTCATATTCATAACAGCCCGTGACGTCAAGCGTACACGTCATAATTACGCGACGTTTTCAAGAAAATACTCCAGGGAAATTTAAAATTGCAATTTAGTAAACTAAAAAGGCCGTATTGGCATGTGTTGCAATGTTAATATTTCATCATTGATGTATAAACTATCAGACTGCGTGGTCGGTAGAAGTGGGTTTCAGTAGGCCTCTAAGAACAAGCCTGTTGTTATTAAACCAGTGTTGTACAATACTAAAATCATTTTGAAAGTTATATTTAATATGTGATACATCAGAATTGGAACGGTAAATAACAGTCATCGGTATTGACATGAACATGACAGAATGAGCTAATTTGAGGTAAATCATTATTAAATAAGAGTAAAGAAGTGGGTCTAAAACGGAACCATGTGGGACACCTCTATCAACTAACATTTGGATAGATTGACAGCCACTGACAGAAACATATTGTTGTACAAACCCCAAATCCAGTGAAGTTGGCACAGTGTGTAAATCGTAGATTAAAAAATTACAACAACTTGCAAATCCTTTTCAACTTATTTAAAACTGAATTGACTGCAAAGACAAGATACCGGTACTTAATGTTTTAACTGGAAATATTAGCTCATTTGGAAGTTGATGCCCGCAACATGTTTCAAAAAGCTGGCCCAAGTGGCAAACAAGACTGACAAAGTTGAGGAATGCTCATCAAACACTTATTTTGGAACATCCCACAGGTGAAGAGGCTCATTGGGAACAGGTGGGTGCTGTGGTTGGGTAAAAAAGCAGCTTACATGAAATGCTCAGTCATTCACAAACAAGGATGCGGTGAGGGTCCCCACTTTGTGAACAAACAAGCCATGGCAAGGAATTTAAGAATTTCACCATCTACGATCCGTAAAATCATCAAAAGGTTCAGAGAATCTGGAGAAATCGCTGCACGTGAGCCATGATATTACGGACCCTTGATCCCTCAGGCGGAACAGCAACAAAAAGCGACATCAGTGTGTAAAGGATATCACCACATGGGTTTCAGGAACACTTCAGAAAATCACTGTCAGTAAAGACAGTTTGTCGCTAATCTGTAAGCGCAAGTTAAAACTGTACTATGCAAAGCCAAAGCTGTTTATCAACAACACCAAAAAACGCTGCCGGCTTCGCTGGGCTTGAGCTCATCTAAGATGGACTAATGCAAAGTGGAAAAGTGTTCTGTGGTCTGACGAGTCCTCATTTCACATTGTTTTTGGAAACTGTGGACGTTAAGTCCTCCGGACCAAAGAGGAAAAGCACCATCAGATTAACATATGCTCAAAGTTCAAAAGCCAGCATCTGTGATGGTTTTGGGGTGTTTTAATGCCCCAGGCATGGGTAATTTATACATACAGGTATGTGAAGACACCATTAATGCTGAAAGGTACATACAGGATTTGGAGCAACATATGTTGCCATCCAAGCAACGTGATCATGGACGCCCCTGCTCATTTCAGCAATAAAATGCCAAGCCATGTGTTACAACAGTGTGGCTTCATAAAAGATTGCGGGTACTAGACTGGCCGGCCTGTAGACCAGACCAGTCTCCTATTGAAAATGGGTAGCCTAAAATACCACAACGGAGACCTCGAACTGTTGAACAACTTAAGATGTACATCAAGCAAGTATGGGAAATAATTCCACAAGAAAAGCTTCAAAAATTGGTCTCCTCAGTTCCCAAACGTTTACTGAGTGATAACCGAGTAAAAATGCCTCTGTGCCAACTTTTTGGAAATGTTTTGCTGCCATTAAATTCTAAGTTAATGGTTATTTGCAAAAAAAAAAAAAGTTTGTTAGTTAGAACATTAAATATCTTGTCTTTGCAGTCTATTCAATTGAATATAAGTTGAAAAGGATTTTCAAATCACTGTGTTCTTTATTTATTCTTTTTATATTGACAAATTACGCAGCCTTCCAACTTCACTGGTTTTGGGTTTTGTATATTGCAAAGATAGGAGTTAAACCAAAGGATATCATTTTTACTCAGTCCAATATGATGCAGTCTGTCCAGGAGAAGAATATGATCGACCATATCAAAAGCTTTTGACAAATCACACACTCGGTCCAATTTAGTGTTGCCATGCCTCTCCCCATGAGCATGTGCATGTCTTTGGAAGTGGGAGGAAAACAGAGTATCCGGAGAGAAACCACACAGTCCCAACACAACAGTAAACATGATATTTACAAACACCTTTTTAGTGGAACCACATTTGGGTAGTAAACATATGATAAAACCAAAATAACAAAAGCTTACAAGTGCAACACTGCTATTTGGTAGGAACAATAAGACTTCAGTGAACAGCTTGAAAAAAATAAAGTTGTGTTTTAAATTAAATTGTGGAATGGAATATGCAAATACATAAAGAAAATGTAATAATATGATCCAGTTTAAAAAACTGTTCAAATGCAAAGTGTTGACATAACTGTACTCGGAAGAGGAATATTGATCTTGAACCACATTAATGAATAATCCATCACATATTCAGTAAATTATTATATATACATTATATACAAATGTATCTATTAATTCATGTGAACTGTGTTTATATCTATTTATTTGTTGTTGTGTTAAAGATTGCTAAAGGAAGTGAACAATTGTGTTAAAAGTCATTTTAGACAGAAAAGGACTAGAATTAAATAGGATCTTCTTTGTCCTATACCTTTTCGGATATGTTTGAATGTAAAACTGTAAACATGGGATGTAAATATTTGTACTGTATACATGTTTGATAAAGACTACCATATTATTATTATTGTTATTTTCATTACTTTAGTAGTTGTTTTCTTTTCTTTTTTGTTATTGAACTTGTTCTAATAAACACTTACAATGATACAATCGCATCCATTCATTCATTTTCTACCGCTATTCACTTTCAGGGGTTCCGGGGGGTGCTGGCACCTGTCTCAGCTGCATTCGGACGGAAAGCGGGGTACACCCTGGACAAGTTGCCACCTCATCGCAGGGCCAACGCCGATTGACAGACAACATTCACACACACATTCACACACTAGGGGACAATTGAATAACAACAGGCTTGTTCTTAATACGGAAAAAGTCATGTTGTACGGTGTTTGGTACGAAATAGTTAATTTCATTTACCTGGGTTGCATATTAATTTTAACTATGGAACTCCACTAGAACAGGTTTATGTATTTAAATACAGTGCTCTTTGGATTCACCGTGAATTTACCTTTAAGCCATATATTTATTATAGTTGTAAGAAAATGTATGGCTGTTTGGGCTCTCTCTTTAGATCAATCCTTTGGTTTTAATTTTCCCTAATCATTTAATGTTATAGAATGTTTTTTTTTTTTTTTTTTACAGTGAGTAAACCGTATGTAGTGTTAGCAGAAAACAAAACATGATTTAGAACAGCTATTCTTAAACTGTGTAGTGGTAGGCGGGCTCCATCTCGTGGTACGCCAAATAAGCACTTGTTTAAAGTGCAGTGTTTTATTTTCCTATATTCAAACACAGTGCTACTATTCAAATCGTATGTTAAAGTTAAAGTTCCACTGATAGTCACACACACTAGGTGTGGTGAAATTTGTCCTCTGCATTTGACCTATCCCCTTGTTCCACCCCCTGGGAGGTGAGGGGAGTAGTGAGCAGCAGCGGGGCCAGCGCTCGGGAATCATTTGGTGATTTAACCCCCAATTCCAACCATTGATGCTGAAGGAGGCAATGGGTCCCATATTTTGTAGTCTTTGGGGTTCGAACTCACAACCTCCTAGTCTCAGGGCGGACACTCTAACCACTAGTCCACTGAGCTGGTGTAATGGTACAGTTAATATTGTAATTCATGTAATGTTAAAATGGCCAAAAAGATTAAATATTGTTAAGTAAAACCTCTGCCTTGTTTTTAACGAATAATCAGACCTGCTACGCTACTGTGTTTTAATATTTGCCATGTGGTGGTACCTGGAAAGCCTAAGGGTTTCTGAAAGTTCGAGAACCACAGATTTAGAAAATCTATTTTTCATGGAGTAGGGAAAGCCGCCGCCATATTGCACTCTCAGAGAGGAATCTTTTGGTTCTAAACTTTGAATACTCAAAACTATAGCGTTTGGAACAAGGGGTTAGAAATACAATAGAATAGAATAGAAAGTACTTTATTGATCCCTGGGGGAAATTCAGCACCACAGTTCGCTCACAATAGACAATAATAATAATAAATAATATATAACATATATTATATATATAATATTTAATATATGAATAGTATAAATATATTCTACATTTAAGTGCAGTCAAGAAGGAACATATTCATTATACAGTCTGATGGCTGTCGGTATGAAGGACCTGCTGTGTCGTTCCGTGTTACATTTTGGGAGTCTGAGCCTTCCACTGAACATGCTCATTCTCTCCGCAAGGTCCGGGTGTAGTGGGTGGGAGGTGTTGTCCATAATGGCTAGGAGTTTTGCTAGACTTCTCCTCTCTGACACCACCGCCAGAGAGTCCAGCTCCACTCCCACCACGTTACTGGCCTTCTCTACCAACTTGTCCAGTCTGTTTGCGTCCCTCACTTTCAGCCCGCTGCCCCAGCAAGCCACGTATGTCTGCCTCACAATATTAAGGTCTTGGGTTTGATCCTGCACTCAGGATCTTTCTGTGTGGAGTTGGCATATTCTCCCCGTGACTGCGTGGGTTCCCTCTGTACTCTGGAATCCTCCCACTTCCAAAGACATGCACCTGGGGATAGGTTGATTGGCAACACTAAATTGTCCCTTGTGTGTGAATGCGAGTGTGAATGTTTTCTGTCTAGGCTAGTGGTTCTTAACCTGGGTTCGATCGAACCCTAGGGGTTCAGTGAGTCGGCCTCAGGGGTTCGGCAGAGGTCAAAAAACACCTGACTCATCGTCTCAATAAAAACTTCTTCCTATCGGCGTATTACGGATACGGCAACAGCAGAAGTCACACTGATTTGCAGGTGTGTAATTTGTTGTGAGTTTATGCAGTCTAGTGTGAGTTTAGTGTCGGTTTTGTTCTTTGAACAAGGTGATGTTCATGCAAGGTTCATCTTGTGCACCAGTAAAAAAAAACATGCTAACACTTTAGTATGGGTAACATATTCAGCATTAATTAGTTGCTTATTAACATGCAAATTAGTAACATATTGGCTCTTAACTAGTCATTATTAAGTATTTATTAATGCCTTATTCGGCATGGCCTTATTATAACCCTAACCCTCAAACCCTAACCAAATAACTCCAAATTAAGTCTTTGTTACTTAGAATATGTTCCCCAAGTGTCCAAAAACCTCTAAATTAAGTCTTTGTTACTTAGAATATGCTCTCCATACTAAAGTGTTACCAAAAACACATAACTTTGTCTTGAATTTGAAAAAAACAAACATTTTATTTTTCACTTAGAAGGGTTCGGTGAATGTGCATTTGAAACTAACGGGGTTCGGTACCTCGAACAATCCAATCCAATCCACTTTATTTATATAGCACATTTAAACAAAAAGAACGTTTCCAAAGTGCTGCACAGCCATTTTAAAACAATATTATGCTCCACCAATGACTGAATAAAACCAAAAAATAAATAAATATAAAACCAATATAAAACCAATATAAAAATAAAAATGATTAAAAACAATTTTAAAGGGTAAAATCAATTAAAACAGTAAAAAAGAAATCAAAAAGTAGAAAAACACAGAGGAAAACAGAGGACAGAGGACCAAACAACTCACGTAGTGTTAAAAGCCAAAGAATAAAAGTGGGTCTTAAGACGAGACTTAAAACACTCCACTGTGGAAGCAGTTTGAACATGGAGGGGCAGAGTGTTCCAGAGCTTAGGACCGACCACAGAGAAGGCCCTGTCTCCCCTGGTTTTAAGTCTGGTCTTTGGCACCACGAGCTGGAACTGGCTCTCGGACCTCAGAGCGCGCGCAAGAGTGTAAATTTGGATGAGGTCCGAGATATAATGAGGTGCCAGTCCATGTAAAGATTTAAAAACAAACAGCAATGTTTTAAAATCAATTCTAAAATGAACAGGGAGCCAGTGCAAACTCTGAAGAATTGGGGTTATATGCTGGCGTTTCCTGCCCCTTGTTAAAAGTCGTGCTGCCGCGTTCTGGACTAACTGGAACCGGGAGAGAGCTTTTTGGCTAATGCCAACATAAAGTGCATTGCAGCAGGGGCGTCGCCAGACAGATTTCACACTGGGGCACGTGCCCCACTGTTGATCTGCAGTTCCCCAGTAAAAATTTCACCAATAAAAAAAACGCTTCAGAGTTTTAAGTCTACATAACATAGACAACAGCGCACATACTACTTAGTATGGTAATTGATTGCTACTGTATTCACTCCACGAAACAATGAGCACATGGCTAATTAATATGGTAATTTATTCACGTGTGGATCTAGACTTCAGTTGAGAGAGAGAGAGAGAGAGAGGATGCGAATCACTGCTGAGGTAGGTAACGTTAGCCAACAACAATTTGTTAATTATATTTTTTGATTTTGATTTGACTCAAACTGTAACTCCTAGATGGATATCAGAAAGTTATTCGCTCGCAGCAGAGAAGAAGCGAGGAATGACAGATGTAAGTGAAGTCCTAGCTAGCTAGGCAACATCATTGTCTTAAGTTGATGCTAAGTTAGCTAACGTTATTCCTCGTATCAAAACAAACATATTCATTTGCTGTACGAGCTGTCGGGGGAATTTCCAATCAACATGAAACATAATGTTGGTTATTGTCAGCTGGTTCTGCTCAGGACCTCTGCATCAATGATGATTTGGAGTAAGCATGTGTGAGTTGAGTGCTTCTCAAATGGTTTATCTTCAGGAAGGAAAACATTTTTCCACATCATCAAGTCGTGAGCCAAATTTTTAAATCATTCAAGTTTATTTCACAGAAAAATAGCACAGTAGACTTGTCTTGTTAATCGGTGTGACTTTGACTAAAATAATCTTGTTTTGTCACCAGAAAAATGGCTACAGTTAAAGAATCTGATTTTGTTTCCAGAAAAAATAGTAACATTTCTGTATTTATTTTCAGAAAGATGGCTGAAAATATCGGGTTTTGTTGCCCCATTTAGATTTAAAAAAAATATATTTCCATGTCTGTCATGAGTCCTCCTCCAACTTGTTAGTCAGTTTGCCTTTTGCTAAAATACTCACTAATAGTCACTAGAAAAATGGCTAAAAATATCTGGTTTTGTTGCCACAATTGGATTTTTTTCTCCCTAAACTTTTTTTTTTCATGCCAACATCTGACTGCGACTCACTGAAAATGACACACAATCCACTTTTATGTCACGACCCAGCAGTTAGGAACCACTGGTCAACTGTATAACAGTTACTGTAATATTTCCATGTCTGTCCAGAGTGATTGACCACTTTGCAAAAATGAAAAGGAGACGTTACAGTTTACTTCTCATTAAATGATTCCCTGGACAGACACACAACAGTTGTTCATGTATTCTACTACTGTGGCTTCATTGTTTTGTGTATATTTTATAGTTTTGTGTATCTGAAATAGGATTAGCCACATTGCCATAAATGGAAATTAAATAATATAAAAGAACCCAGAGATGTAGGGGTGCTTTATTTTTTGTTTTACTTTTGTAGATGTTAATTTTGCAGATGATTACTGCAATAAATATTTCAAAAAGATTCATTGCTCTTCCTTTTTGCTTTTACCAGTAGCAGTTTAGAAGTCTGGAGTAAAAAAGTGCACAAGTAGGTCAAATGCATTAGTTAATTTCAGGTGGTTAATCAAAGATCCATACAACAGAATCTGATATGATTTCATAGTTTAAAGCACTATGTATGTATTTTTTATGATAAATAAGTGCTAAAAATGTTTTTGCTTGCGCGCTTTGCACGCTCACATGAATTATTTGTGCCCCAGGTGTGCCCCAGTACAGTATTAGGTCTAGTGACGCCCCTGGCCACGTATAGTGTGCGTGTGTTTGGTAAACGAACGTTTTTTTTTCTTCTGAGGCCTTCAAAGTAATGATGGACGTGAAAGATGAGAGAACATGGGCCACCATCAAAGCCGGAGCAGACCCTGACTACTCTGTCCTGTAGGCGGCGACAGCGAGCGCGTTGAGTGTAAAAACAACATCTCACCTTCATTCTTTCGTGCCACTGCTGCCGGAGCATGTTACTGGGAGCCACCATGGAGCGCATTCGCCGTCATGTAGTGCAGCGTTAAAAAAAACAAAGCGGCGTCAATAGTCGTCGAGTGGGGCTTTGACGTGGGGGGTTACGAGCAGTCGCCGTCGTCGAGCCATGGCCACGCGGGAAGAAGGAGAGGCTGCGCACGGCAAAGCGAGGCACCACGACGGAGGCGCGAGAGTAAACAGCTCGGAGGGCTTGAGGAACGGCTACGTAAAGAGCTGCGTCACCCCCCTCAAAGTGGACCAGCACGGGGGGTTATGGTTCAACGTGTGCAGGTTTTGCGGCGAGGACTCCCAACTTGTCAAGGCTTCTGCCCTTTACGTCGGCGCCGTTGTCGTCCTGGCGCTGTCGTTCCTTCTGTCCCGGAGCTCGCAAAGTGACCCGCGTTGGGATTGGCGGACCTTGTTGTCGGGCTTTTCGCAGTCCGCCAGTCCTCTCTTCAGCATCGGCTGTGCCTTCTTCTTCCTCACCTTCTACCTGCGGAGGAGACGGAAGGAAGGCGGGCAATGGTGGCTGCTGTCACTGCCGGCGTCGTGCTATCTCGGGGACTTCGCCGTGCTGCGCTTCTTGCAATGGGGAGAGGAGCAGCACCAGATACAAATGGTCGGCAGGTTGTTGTTCGTGTTGGGATGCGTGGGTTTACTCACGCTCGTCCCCACGCTGAAACTCAAACACAGCGTGCTCGTACTGCTCTTTGCCAGCCTGGTGTGGCTGCTCTCCTTCACCAGTTTAGGCGGACTGCCCGCGCTGCTCAGACCGCTGCTCGCCTGCGTCGCCGGGCTCTGCGGCTCCTTGCTGGGGCTCGGCTTCGACCGCTGCTACCCGCCGAGGGACGCTGTGAGCGGGGGCGCCTGCGCGGAGGAGAAGGTCCCGGTGATCAGAGCCAGGAGACGCTCCAGTTGTGTTTCTCTGGGGGAAACGTCGAGCAGCTATTACGGCAGCTGTAAAATGCCCCGGAGACCGTCGTTACCCTGCATATCCAGAGAGCAGGTACGTGCAGTTCCACGCACCTCCACGTTTGTTGTTATTGCAGGCCCGACGGGCCCACATGTGCAACAGAGGGAAACACGCCTGCAACTTTCACAAGCAAAATGACATCACAGATATTGCTGTAAGTTTGAATGCCGAAACAAATAATTGTTACCTAATAATTAGGGCCTTTACATTATACTGTATCAAATTCACAACAATACAGAAACCAAAATCTATGGCAGGGCTATTCCACTACTGCACATTTCCAAAAAGCTGGCCGAATTTCTCTCTTCACTATTATTGTTATTTTGTAGGTGTGCAACAATTAGTTTTAATGCCAACGGGATTCAATTAGGAATTTGTGGTAGCACAAGAATTCAGGGATGATATTATCTATCATCAATCAATCAAAGTTTGTTTATATAGCCTTAAAGGCAAGGGTCTCAGACACGCGGCCCCCACCTTAATATGAAAGTTTAATGGTAGTGCGGCCCGCAAGTTTTATATGAATGGCGCTAGACAGCGTTCTGTTTTTTGGGTCCAAAATGGCTCTTTCATTGTTCTGGATTGCCTACCCCTGCATTAGTGGAAAAGCGGCAAATGAGTGAAAACGACAGAGACATTGCCATGGAGACGGGGGTTGTCTTACGTGCCTGGCTGCAGTCACACCGCGAGACCTGTCCGTCAGTAATAACAGTCCCCGATAACCTGGACCAATTAAAACCGTTAGTTTTTTTTACTGTTTAAGTTGCATTGCCTCACACGATGAGCACTACATATATTTCTATATGACGCCGAATAACACTCCAGGGACCGTCACTTTTTTGTGCTTGCTATCCAGGTACTTTCCCGACTATAACCTGCCAACCGCCGTGTTGCATTATTTTTAAGAAATATTTTCTTTCGGCCCAGCCTCACCCAGACTCTGCCTCCAGTGGCCCCCGGGTAAATTGAGTTTAAGACTCCTGCCTAAAGGCCTACTGAAATGACATTTTCTTATTTAAACTGGGATAGCAGGTCCATTCTATGTGTCATACTTGATAATTTCGAGATATTGCCATATTTTTGCTGAAAGGATGTGGTAGAGAACATTGACGATAAAGTTCGCAACTTTTGGTCGCTAATAAAAAGCCTTGCCTGTACTGGAAGTCGCAGACGATGAAGTCACCTGTGTGAGGGCTTCTCACATTGTTTACAATGGGAGCCTCCAACAAAAAGAGCTATTTGGACCGACGAAATGACAATTTCCCCATTAATTTGAGCGAGGATAAAAGATTCGTGGTTGAGGATATTGATAGCGAAGGACTAGTAAAAAAAAAAAAGGCGATTGCATTGTGAGCGATTCAGATGTTTTTAGACACATTTACTAGGATATTTCTGGAAGATCCCTTATCTGCTCATTGTTTTAATAGTGTTTTAGTGAGATTTTAAAGATTGGAAAGACTTACCTCGAGGTCGGATGGCTGCGATGAACACGCAGTGTCTCAGAGAGAAGCCGAGGAGCCAAGCTCACAGCTGCAGGACGACGAATAATCCATGAATGTTTCCGATAAGATATATATCACAATTTCCCCATCCGAAAACATGCTGGTTGACGTAGAGAAAACATGTTCGCTTGACCGCTCCGCTTCACAACAAACAAAGAAACACCGGCTGTGTCTCGTTGCTAAAGACAGCTGCAATCCACTGCTTTCCACCAACAGCATTGTTCTTTATAGTCTCCATTATTTAATGGACAAATAGCAAAAGATTCAGCAACACAGATGTCCAAAATACTGTGTAATTATGCGATTAAAGCAGACGACTTTTAGCTGTGTGTGGTGCAGCACTAATATTTCATTACAGTCCGTGACGTCACGCGTGTGCGTCATCATTCCGCGACATTTTCTACAAGAAACTCGCAGGAAATTTAAAATTGCAATTTAGTAAACTAAAAAGGCCATATTGGTATGTGTTGCAATGTTAATATTTCATCAGTGATATACAAACTATCAGACTGTGTGGTCGGTAGTAGTGGGTTTCAGTAAATGGCATGTGTCTCAAAGGGCTGCACAAGCCACAACGACATCCTCTGCTCAGAACCCACTGTAGGAGCCGAAATGCTGTTGAAGTTAATTTACATTTTCTGGAAGGTGCTTTACGTTTACTCAGCCAAAAGGGGTCTATTTTCTTTATTTGCATAATGCAAAAATTTATATATTGAATGCTTAGAGTAATTATATAAAGCTCACTTTATTTGTAATCATTACATTTGTCAAAATAATTTGATGACGTAACTGTTTTAATTGCTTGTATGGTGTAAGGATTTGTGTGGTAAGATGGTTTTTGGGACGCAAGGTGTTATGGGTAATGGCAGTCTGGTGTGGTGGAATCGAGCCACACAGTTTTTTGACCTCACTCTTACTTTTTCTAACTGTTACTGTAATAAAATCTCTTTATTTTGTCGTTCATTTGTTCCCTCATTGTTATTTTTTTATGTTTTTGAATTTTTAAGTTCACAAGTAAATAATACGAAACGAAGAGGAGCGTCTGTAGTCTTGTTTTGTTGTTGCCGCAGCAAGGGAGCAGGAGAAAGTAGAGGAGCGTCAAGCTAAGGCTACATTAGGAATCTACACCCACATCAGGGCAAAAAAAAACTCAACCCAAATGGATACAATGAGAAACCATGGTAACTTTCTCCACTGTCATTTCCGTTGTGTTGGTCACATCCTTTCTGGCTTAAAGTTGTCTTGCGGCTTTATGTTATTGTTTTGTGTAGTTTTTATTTGTTATGGCTTTTGCAATCGTGTTCTAGCTTAATTTTTTTTTTTTAACTTATGACATTGTCTTGTGGCTTTTCGTTTGTTGTAAACTTTCTCAGCCACCGAAGCTCTAATGTTTTGTTTTTGATGATGCCACAGATGGGCAGACAGATTTGAATAACGTTTAACGTCCCTATAATTAATAAACATCATATAAAGTTTGCCATTCTTAAATGTTTTCCTTTTTCTACTGATAAAATCGATCAATCCCCTTTTTATAATGGTCTTGGATTGATACCTGTCTTCCCGAAGGCAAACTTTCCAAGCACAGATCGATGTAGTTGAATCTAAGTAATACAAATACCGTATTTTTCGGATTATAAGTCGCTCCGGAGTATACTTTGCACCGGCCGAAAATGCATAATAAAGAAGGAAAAAAAGATACATACGTCGCACTGGAGTATAAGTTGCATTTTAGGGGGATATTTATTTGATAAAATCCAACACCAAGAATAGACATTTGAAAGGCAATTTAAAATAAATAAAAAATAGTGAACAACAGGCTGAATAAGTGTACTTTATATGACTCATAAATAACCGACCGAGAACGTGCCTGGTATGTTAACGTAACATATTATGGGAAGAGTCATTCAAATAACTATAACATACAGAACATGCTATACGTTTACCAACCAATCTGTCACTCTTAATCGACAAATCCCATGAAATCTTCTTCCTCGATGTTGCTTCTAAACAACTCTGCCAACTCCAAAGGTATGCGCCGTTTCCTCTTGTCGTTTTCTGCTGCATATTTCACTACATCCAGCCTGTAATCTGCAGTACATGATTTCCTTTTCGGTCCAATTTTTGTTCAGCCCTTCTCAGTTTCTATACGTTGCCGCCAACGATGAAATGATCCATTTTAATAGCTATGGCAGTAGCATATAGCATATGGCAGTTAGCATTCCATGACCCAAAATGCACTTCTGCCATGACCCTCCCCCACCAAATTCTTATTGGTTGACCTGTGTGTGATGATTGCTTTCGTGTGTGTGACGATTGTTGACATTTTCTTTGTCTCTTTCGCAAATGAGATAAATAATATTATTTGATATTTTACAGTAATGTGTTAATAATTTCACACATAAGTCGCTCCGGAGTATATGTCGCACCCACGGCCAAACTATGAAAAAACTGCGACTTATAGTCCGGAAAATACGGTAGATATATCAATATTTTGATTAATTGTTACACCTCTATTATTTAAAAAAAAAACAGCATTTTCTGTCGTGGACATTGGTTTTTGGTCTATTTATTTTTTCATTAGAAAACAAATGCCGTTTTTCAAAATGCAAGTGTCCACTGCAGTGGACGCTGGCCATTATGGGGTTAAATTGTCAATTTTTACCAGTTTCCAATGGTCTAAGTTCCTCTCCACAACAAAAACACTCTAGTGTATTTATTATATTTAATTTGTTGCAAAAATGTTAGTTTCTGTCGTTTAAATTACCTGAAGTTGGAGCAGATGGAAGCCGACAGAGTGAGGTGAAAAGTGACTTTGGCGCTGTAAATATGGAACTTGATCGATGCTATTTCGACATAAACACAATGCTTACCCAAATAAACCGGAAAAAATTTCCCCGGCTAGCTGGACGAAACACACAACCATCGAGTGAGTCATACTTTAATATTGTACATGATACGCGCAGCACGTCATGCGTGTTATTACAACTACAGTACATACGCTGTCTGGCAAGCTATGTACGAACAAAACATGAAATGTGGGCTAATACTTTACTAACACTGTTGTATGATTACTCACGTTTTTCAGTCAGTAAAGATTGATGTTTTATCGCATTGTGTTGTGCATTACAAACTCATGCATTTTATGCTGAAGCGGAAGCGAGCTTCTACGGCTAATACCGAAGCATGCCGATGTGTTACTATGCTAGAAAAAAGAGAGAACAACAATAATAATGTCGCTACAGTATTCTTATTAACAGGTTATGGAACATAAATGAAGTATTGTGGACAGTTTTTGAATGCAATGTTATGGTGATTTAGAGGTAGAATTGATTGCTCCCGTTTTGTCTTGTCTATCATAATGATTGTGAATGATAAGCAGAATAAAACAAAAAGAGAAGTTCCCCTTGCAATGAATAATATTTAACTCTACCTTGATATTTAGCATATGTAGGATGCATTAGTGTAGTAAACAGTTATATTTATTTATCACTTGTGGGGAAGTGTCAGGATGTCCAGCCATTTTGGTTGTGTAGGGCTGAGCGATATATCGATAAACACGATATATTGCGGGTTTGTCTCTGTGCGATATAGAAAATGACTATATCGTGATATTAGAGTATACGTTCTCAGTTTTTAGCTGCGGGCATTAAACTGCATGCGTCTCTCCCTCTTTCTTGTCTCTCCTTCTCGCAGAGTCTTAAAACAAGCGCACCTTCTTATATACGTCAGCGTGCAACGTCACACGCCCTCCTCTAGCAGAGAGGTAGCATCATGGGTAACAATAGCTGTGATGCTAGCGAAGCCGTGCAAGTTGTAATACAAGAGAAAGAAGGTGCAAATATGGTAAAAAATGAAGGAACAATTAATTCCCAAGAAAAACAGCAGGGGGTCCATCGTCTGGCGGTGGTTCGGCTTCAAGCGGGAATATGTCGAATAGACAACTTTAATTTGTCAAGTGTGGGGCACAAGCGTTGCTACCAAAAGTAGCATTACTGCTAATATGTAGCATCATTTAAAAAGTCACTAGCTAATAACTGTTTAATAAATACAGTTTTGGTAAATTGACCTAGTTGTGATTTCCTTCTCTGCATGAAAGTTTAAAATGAGTATATATTAATGAATTATGAAGAAGAATGTTTTAATGTAGACACATAGAATCATCATACTGCTGTGATTATATCCATCAAGTGTTCATTCAAGGCTAAGGCAAAATATGGAGATATATATCGTGTATAGCGATATGGCCTAAAAATATCGAGATATTTAAAAAAGGCCATATCACCCAGCCCTAATTTGTTGCTTTTGTTTTTTGTGACTTCTGACTGTTAAAAACACTTGACACCTTGTGAATTAAGGAATACATTTTTTTAATGACTAGTTATTTTGTTCCATTATTTTCAACAATGTTTACAGTTTTTTTCTAAAATCAAACAGCAGCAACATGCTCATAGTAGTACATGTAGCCTGCAATATCCACTGCGACCGTGTAGGTAGTCATATTCTATGAAATGCCCACCCCATGTCAGCAATGTTTTCCTAAACAAAAAAATAATCTTCACAAACATAGATTCAGTGTTCAGCGGATGCCAAACCATCAGCTGAAGCACATTATTTTTGTGTCCTTCGCACTCTTTTGCAAAAGATAAGAACCCTTCCCCCAACAAAAGTACAACCAAACTATGTCAATGGTTTCCTTGAGTTGTTTTTACTCAGTATTGTGTTTGAGGCTGTTAGCCGATTTGAGTCACATTGAGTTGAAAGGCCTTTCAAACGGAGAAAGGATAACCTAGGTACAGAACAGTTTTTTGAGTTTTACTGTACACCAGAGTAAAGGGAGCCCATAAAAACATGAAAGTTTTGAATTCATAACTTTGATACGTGAGACACGACTTGTTGACCTGACCTGTTTTTAAAATGCATTTTCTGAAAGGTGTTGCTCTCTTTGTAGCCAAATAACAGTGAAATGCGACATAACAGCATGGAGTGCAAAAAAACATTAAATTGCAAGTTGAAAAACAGACCGAAAGTCATCACTTAGTTCGGTTGCTATGTTTTTAGGGCTTATGATGTATCTAGCATTTTGTAAAACTTTAATAGGAACTGTATTATTTGACTTCTTTGTTGTAACATTCTGCATCGTTAACGTTATTGCTCCTCATTTGATACAAAATCAGAAACCAACATTTGGTAATTTTAATTGTTTGCTTTCTTGACACTTTGACCTAGTCTTGTGTGCCTTTCTTTGGTACCATACTTTGATTCAACTCCTATTGCAAATGGTCACATAACCTGAGAGCAGTTCATATGCACACCAAAAACACATAATTGCTCTTCATGCTTGCTTAAAGGGGCTGTTTGCAGCAATTACACTGATGCCTGGAGAGCGCTAACTTTCCAATGTATTTGACAAAGTATATGCTGCCCTCCTACGGCTTTTCGTACGTAATGAGGAATTTACGTACTTAAGTAACACATGGAGAACGCACATTTGTTTTAGATGTTGTTAGCTAATAATAGCAATTTGGATAGCTAACATTAGCTGTCATTGAATGTTTATTCTATCATAAGAACAACATTACCGCAAAATGTTTGTTGCTTCTGTTGGACTGCTTTTATACTGTAAGTGTGTACACGCCGCCTGCGCGTACGTGTTGACAGGACCGGGTGAGTGGTTGCCGTAAACACCAATTATTTTATTCAGGCCGGTAAAGAGGTTTATTACATAAACTTTGTGGCTTCACGGTGGCAGAGAGGTTAGTGCGTCTGCCTCACAATACAAAGGTCCTGAGTAGTCCTGGGTTCAATCCCGGGCTCGGGAACTTTCTGTGTGGAGTTTGCATGTTCTCCCCGTGAATGCGTGGGTTCCCTCCAGGTACTCCGGCTTCCTCCCACCTCCAAAGACATGCACCTGGGGATAGGTTGATTGGCAACACTAAATTGGCCCTAGTGTGTGAATGTGAGTGTGAATGTTGTCTGTCTGTCTGTGTTGGCCCTGTGATGAGGTGGCGACTTGTCCAAGGTGTACCCCGCCTTCCGCCCGATTTTAGCTGAGATATGCACCAACAACCCCCGCGACTCCGAAAGGGACAAGCGGTAGAAAATGGATGGATGAGTGGATGTATCTGATCATGGCGCGGCGCCACAGCTAAACTGAAGCCACCACACCTTAAAAAATATTTTTTATTTTACGTGGAAACAAATATAACGGGATATATTGTATGAAAGGATAATAGCCTATTATTTATGCCCTACTGACTAGCAATGCACAGAAAATGTGGCCACTGAAAAACTTTAAACAACCGCAAGCAAGGCGCACGTGAGAATCTGGAGCCTTGGCGGTAAGACGCTTTGTCGCACATTTGCTTCGGCGGCTTGGACGATTGGGCCGCAGCTCTCGAGCAGCGGGACGCCAGGCTAACCCAATCCTTGTCCTGAAGTTATGAGTCTGACTTTTCTGAACCGCCCTCTTCTAACATGTGATGCCAGAAAGGTGGCGATTGCTAAAGACTGCAAGGGGAGTTCAGTTTCCCCTAAAATAAAACTGGTCAAATATGACTTTTGTGTTTGCATTTAATTGATTAAATGCGTTAGGATAAGTTATAATTTTGTTTATAATCCGCTAGTTTGGTGACAGCAGGCGCAACTTAATGCTCGACTTTGTCCCGCCCACGGACGCTGAGCTAATGAATAACAGTGATTGAAAGGGGGTCGCCGATGATTGGATGACCAGTCTAGAAAAAAATCCCTTTTTGATTGGCGGCAAAATGAGCGAATCAGCAATCTTGAAATATAAAACACTGCCAAAGCATTATTCAACTTTCATTTTGTAGTTCCTGCTGATATGGAGAAATGTATAATATACAAAGTGAAGTTTTTCTTTGTAAAATCTTGCATGTTTGTATATTTTACCTGTGTTTATGTTTAGAGAAGCTGGAAAATAGCTTCCCCTATTTGAAAGACAAGCAGCTGCAAAAAAATCTAAGAACAAATATGTTAATATGCTTACCAACTGACTTGTTTTTAAGAGTATGTAAATTATTTTATCATTAAAAAAATATATATGTATCAACAGTTATGCAAATTATATGATGTCACATTGACCACGCCCCCACCGGCACATATTTATTGTAAACTGTGGCAAACCCTAACTGCCTACAAACACTTGCTAATGTGTAATGTCATGTAGTAGCATATTATTGCCTCTTTGAAATAATTAAATATGTTTAGTTTGTCAGCAGCAATATAGACAAACTTAGAGGTATGGAGGACGGGTTAGGTAGGTCCACATCCATGAATTTCACTTTAGGCACCACTGCAAAATAAGATCGTATTTTGCTGGGTTTTTTTCCCAAACAAATGACGCATGAATTAGGGTAATTCTGGTTTCTCTTTAAGGCTTTTCTTGGTGGCGCAGTGGCACCAAGATAGGTAGCTGTTAAATTTGTGAATCATTCAGTCAATATATGATCATTATCCAGCCATAGATGGTAAACTGCACACTCCAGTATATGGCTGATGACGCTTGACACAACTCAGACTCAGGCCTAGATTCCCTGACAAAATGAAAATTGCAAAAGTTGTACCAATTCATAAGAATTGATACACACACCACTTCACTAACTACAGACCAGTTTCATTACTTCCACAATTCCCCAAAATCATGGAGAAACTATTCAATAGCCGATTAGATACATTTATCAACTAAAGTGGTACGCTCGTGGAGAATCAATTTGGATTTAGAGCAAAAATCTCAACATCAATAGCATTAATCAAAATAACAAAGGAAATTACCAATGCAAGAGACGGTAAAGAATGTGCAGCTGCAGTATTCATGGATTTGACAAAAGATTTTGACACAATTAATCATGATATTTTAATACAAAAACTACAACGATATGGCATCAGAGGTTTGGTATTGAGCTGTGTAAGGAGCTATTTAACCAACAGGAATCAATATGTGAAGATGGGTGAAAATATGTCAACACATTTTTATATATCTTGTGGTGTACACCAGGGATCAATACTGGGACCAAGATTGTTTAATCTTTATATAAACGACACAACTGCTTTCTGTTCAGGAGAGAACACACAGAAGATAATACAAATAATAACGGAAGAAATGAACAAATTAAAAAAAGTGGTTTGATAAAAACAGACTATCTTTGAATCTCAGTAAAACTAAAATAATGCTATTTGCTTACAGTAGAAAAGAGCATCAGACACGAATACAAATAGACGGAGTAGATATTGAAAAGGAAAAAGAAACCAGATTTTTGGGAGTATTAATAGATGATAAAATGAACTGGAAATCTCATATACAAAACATACAACATAAAGTGGCAAAAAAACATTTCAATAATGAATAAAGCAAAATACGTCCTGGGCCAAAAATCACTTTATATTCTCTACTGCTCACTAGTGTTACCATATCTGAGTTATTGTGCAGAAATATGGGGAAACAACTACAAATGTGCGCTACATTTGTTAACTGTGTTACAAAAAAGATCAATTAGAATAAGAAAGAATAATAATACATAATGTTGGATATAGAGAACATGCAAACCCTTTATTTATTGAGTCAAAAATGTTAAAGTTCGGTGATTTGGTAAAATTGCAAACAGCTAAATTGATGTACAAAGCAAATTATAACCTGCTACCAAACAATGTACAACGATTCTTCTCAATTAAAGAGGAGAAATATAACCTTAGAGGAAAATGTAATTTAAAACATTTGTATGCACGTACAACACTTAAAACCTTTAGCATATCAGTATGTGGAATGAAATTATGGAATTAATTAAGTAAAGAAGTTGAACATTATGCTGATATGATCCAGTTTAAGAGTCTGTTCAAATTAATAGTGCTTACAAAGTGCAAAGAAGAAGAATTATGAGAAACACTTTCAATCTTATTGAAAATAAGATATTCTTCATCTCAGTATGTTAATAATGACTGAATTAATTAAGTACATTTTACAAAACTGTTGTGTTACTCATTCACGGATGTCATTTTGCTATTTTGCTGTAAAGGTCAGTGAATGAATGTATATATTTGTGGGCGCTCTGACGTGGGAAAGGGGTAGGATTAAATAAGCTTTGCTTCTTCCTACATCTTTTTTTTGTACCAATGATTGTCACACACATACTAGATGTGGCGAAATTATTCTCTGCATTTGACCCATCACCCTTGATCACCCCCTGGGAGGTGAGGGGAGCAGTGGGCAGCAGCGGTGCCGCGCCCGGGAATCATTTATGGTGATTTAACCCCCAATTCCAACTCTTAATGCTGAGTGCCAAGCAGGGAGGCAATGGGTCCCATTTTTATAGTCTTTGGTATGACTTTTCGGACATGATGTATTGTGAAATGATATGAATTTGCCTGATGTATAATGTTGTAGGTATGTCATGTTCGAAATAAACTAAGAAAAGAAAGAAAGAAAATAGAAAAAGAAGTTAGTAAGCAGACTCGCACAGTGCAAGCTTTAAACGTGTCAAATATTTTCATGGATGCTGTCTGAGCAGCAATCCTGAAGAGCCTAATGGTCTGTAAATACAATCTATTGTGTCTCTCTTTCGGTTATTTTCAGGAAAATTAGTTATTTGGTTAAATGGTGCACATCTTGAAAGATATTCTGGTTATCTTCTGTAGTGGTACAGCATTGCGCTTAAATGTCACTATGATGGACATTGCTTAGGTGCTGTCATGTCCTCACTATTTGCTGACGCATGTGGCTTGCATTGCTTGTTTTCCCCTTTTTAGGTGTGTGAGTGAGTATGTCGAAAGCGAGTCTGCAGCTGTCTGCGGGCGGATTTTGTCACCGAAACAACGTCATTACTGTGCATGATAGCGACCTCAAAACAGGTGGAGATGCAAAGATGCAGCGTACAATGTAGATCATGCTTTACAATAGTTGTTGTTAAAAATGTAATAAATAATATATTGAAACATTGTCCAAGTGCTAATCATTTAAAATGTTAACTTCTTAGTATAAGTGCGGACATAGTTTATTTCAAATGACCTTCAGTAGGGTTGTGCAATATAAACGATACATATATTCCAAGGACCAGGAATAGCTAAGCATGCAACTCACGGAGCGAGAGAGCGCAGCAGGAGACAAAAAGTGATACTAACTGCTAGGGATGTAACGATAAACAGCAAAACGATTGGCTTGGGCGATATAACGATTGACTTGGGCGATATAACGATTTTATCGCAACATTTTTTAAAGACGCTTAAAAAAAAATAATTCGCATCTTGCGCCATCCCATTACTTCCTTACCTGCCGCGCACATAGCAAAACCGGGCTAATGCTAACGAGAGCGAGAAATTTGTTCCCAAGATAAGAAAAGTGTTGTCACTACTTAACCTTGGTTTAGTGGCAACATGCGTGGAACACATGACTGCACGCTACAAAGTTTGTTTCATCGGCACAACTAACTTGTTCCAGCATCTGAAAACGAAGCTTCCAGCCGAGTGTGGCAAATCCAACTCTTTATGAGGCGAACAAGACACAACAACAAAACAACTACAGGGCTAAAATTCCCCTTAATATGGTGGAATCATTTACACCAGGTATGTACAGTATGATGAGAAAGAAGCACAATGCATAGAGCGATCACTAAAGCAGTCGCTTTGCACACTGCCATGATCTGTTAATGAAAAATGCTGCGTTTACTTTATCCACTCACTGAAAGAAACTATAGTCCTCAATGTTTTACTTCATTATTCATTTGGATACAATGTTTAATATGACAGTTTTATTTACTGAAGTATTACTTCATTATTCATTTGGATACAATGTTTAATATGATAGTTTTATTTACTGAAGTATGTTATTCAAGAAAAAAGCTTGAAGTTTTTACTTTTTTGATCTCATTGTTGGTGATTATTTGCATGCAAAATGTGCAATGCTACATTTTTGGTAAAAAAAAAAAGTATTATATTCAAGCAGAAGTATTGCATTCCAAGGGAAGTTCCTAATTTGATTATTTTAAAATGTTTTTGTAAAAAGTACAGTTTATATCTAATCTAAAAAAAACATTATAAAAACTAGATGAAGCAATTTCTGAAGGAATTGCGTGTGAATGCTCCAATGCTGAAGTTGAACAAAGATGCTGACAGAATGTCGAATTGAATAGTTTGATTGTTGAAATTATTTGAATGTTTACGAGTTTGAATTTCCAGAAAAAACGGAATTTGGTTTGGAACTTGGGAAAGTGTTCGTTTGAATGTCCAGGATTAGTGGGATGTGGTAATGTTGAAATGGTTTGAATAGTTTGAAACATTTGGAAATTGTGCAATTTGGAAAAATGTCCCATTCATTTCAATGGGAACTTCCTGAAAATTTGGAAATTTTGGGAAAAGTGGGATTTAAAAATAAAAGATTAGGAGCATGAATGTCCTGAATGAGCTGAATTGGTAGGTGTTGGGATTGTTTAAATCTGTCAAGAAATGTTGTAGTATTAACAGGTTTTTAATTTATTAATTTAATTTAATGGGTATTGCCAAATTTCAGGAAAGCCCTTAAACCAACTGTTTTTTTTGTCCTGACTGAGAGGAAGGTTTTGACACTGGAACGGTTAAAATGGGTTTACACATGTGAGAGGAGTCATCGCACTAAAAAAAGGTTGGAAATAAGGTTAGGAAAAAAAGGGATTTCCTGGAAAATTTTTAAACATGGAAAAATGTTTTTTTGAATTTCCAGGATGAATTGAATGCGTTGTAGGTGGATTGGTTTGGATCAGTTTAAATATGTGGGAATTGTGGAAAATAAAAAATGTACAATTAATTTTGAATGGGGAAAATGTCCCTAATACCGGGAATTCTAGGAAAAATCCGGAAATTTTTTGATTGTTGAAAGGGAGCTCACAATTTTTGAACAGTGCTGAATATTTTGAAGTTGGAACTGTTTGAATCGGATAAAAAATGTGGGAGTTGTGGAACTTTGAAAAACAGGATATCTGTTTTTCACTGTATTGGTGTAAATACATTTTGTGAATGAATTCCCCCATAATAGACCAACAATCTTTTTGTATCTCGAAACTTAAATATGTATTGTCTGGTCGGCTATACAAAAGTAATTTGTAATAAAATAGTATCCATATATTTAAAGACAAATCTTTGTGTTTCTGTTCATTATTAGTATAAATATTTAGCTCTGTTTTTCTTTTTTGTTGATTTTTTTCCATGCCCATAAAATATCAACCACATAGCTTAAGTTGTTCAACAGTCAGGGGTCTCTGTTGTGGTATTTGACGCTTCATAATGCACCACACATTTTCAATGGGAGACAGGTCTGGACTACAGGCAGGCCAGTCTAGTCAAAGCATGTGTTGGGCAGGTATCTGAAGTCCACACCTGTCGCTGTTTAATAAAAACAGTGCAGTCTTAAATGCATGCAGAGGATTTCGCGGAAGTGAAACAAGGTGACCAACTGCAGAAGCCTGGAAAACTAATGGAGCTCTGTGCCCATACATGATGGTTTCCGTCATGGGCAGAAGCCGCTTCATGGGGATTCATAAGGAGCCACTGTTGCTTTCTGCTGCCGCGGAAATTTTAAATTTGTAATTTGATATGCAGTGTAGCCTGCTTTTTAAATGTTAATATTGCTGACAATCACCCTCATTTAATTGTGGCAGCATAAATTATGATCGTGATTCAAATTTGATTAATTGTGCAGCCTTAGCTGAAGTCATGTTTTTCTTTCGACTACAAACAAGTTATGATCAACAGCACCTCTGCCGGTTGTAGTCAAGTAATGCTCTCCATTTAGTCTCATTCGCTTCAAGACTTGATCATTCAACGATAGTAAGTTGAAATAAATTAATCGAATACCACAAATACAATCATCGCCACCTTCTCAACACAGTATGTACTTAGGAGTGTCATGCCAATAATTCATCTAGGCTGACCTTTAGACAAGACTGTATTTTTTTCTAACACACATTTGAACATGAACATAGAACAGTGTATTCTCATCAACCTCAACATACATGTACAATATACAATGCAAGAGCAAAAGTAATGTTTTCCTTCATAAAAAATAAAGTGTAGTTTTGATTGACACTGCCAGAGAGGTATTATTTATTATTTTGGTAGTAGTTTGCAGTGTATGACAGCACTACATTAAACTGAGAGATGTCCCTTATATTTTGTCTATCTACAAAACCCAAAACCAGCGAAGTTGGCATGTTGTGTAATTTGTAAATAGAAACAGAATACAATGTTTTACAAATCTTTTTCAACTTATATTCAATTGAATAGACTGCAAATCAAGATATTTAAGGTTCGAACTTAGAAACTGATTTTTTTTCCAAATAATTATCAACTTACATTTTAATGGCAGCAACACGTTGCAATAAAGTTGGCACAAAGGCATTTTTACAACTGTGTTAGATGGCCTTTCCTTTTAACAACACCTAGTAAACATTTGGGAATTGTTGAAGCTTTTCAGGTGGAATTCTTTCCCATTCTTGCTTGATGTACAGCTTAAGTTGTTCAACAGTCCGGGGTCTCAGTTGTCGTATTTTACGCATAAAATACACCACATATTTTCAATGGGAGACAGGTCTGGATTACAGTTCAGGGTACTAATACACCCCCATACCAGCACAGATGCTAACTTTTGAAGTTTGCGCCTATAACAGTCCGGATGGTTCTTTTCCTCTTTGGTCCAGAAGACATGACGCCCACAGTTTCCAAAAACAATTTGAAATGTGGACTCGTCAGAACACAGAAAACTTTTCCACTTTGCTTCAGTCCATCTTAGATGAGCTCTGGCACAGCAAAGCCGGTGGTGTTTCTGGGTGTTGTTGATAAATGGTTTTGTCTTTGCATAGTAGAGTTCTGACTTACACTTACACTTACACTAGTTACTGACAGTGTTTTTTTGAAGAGTTCCTGAGCCCATTTGGTGATATCCTGTACACACTGATGTCTGTTTTTAATGCACTACCGCCTGAAGAATCGAAGGTAACGGGCATTCAATGTTGTTTTTCGGCCTTGCGGCTTGCGTGCATTGATTTCTCCAGAATCTCTGAACCTTCTGATGATACTACGGACCGCAGTTGGTGAAATCCCTAAATTCCTTGCAATATCTCATTGAGAAATGTTGTTCTTAAACTGTTCGACAATCTGCTCACGCATTTGTTCACAAAGTGGTGAACCGTGCCCCATCCTTGTTTGTGAATGACTGAGCATTTCATGGAAGCTACTTTATTGGCCAATCATGGCACCCACCTGTTCCCAATTAGCCTGTTCACCAATGGGATGTTCCAAATGAGTGTTTGATGAGCATTCCTCAACCTTCTCAGTCTTTTTGCCACTTGTGCCAGTTTTTTTTAAACATGTTGCAGGCATCAAATTCCAAATGAGCTATTATTTGCAAAAAATAACAAAGTTTACCAGTTTGAATGTTGAGTATCTTGTCGTTGCAGTGTATTCAATTGAATATAGGTAGAAAATTATTTGCAAATCATTGTATTCTGTTTTTATTTACGATTTACACAATGTGCCAACTTCACTGGTTTTGGGTTTTGTAATATACATACAAAGTAATAAAAACACTTCTCAGTACGTGGTCAAGGAATGCTCTCCAATCAACTTATATTGCAGCTTCAGTTTGGTTTGAATGTAAGTTTCTTCTTATATTTGACTGCATTATTTCTAAACGTCTACTAATAATGTGAACATTCCTAAATTACAGTTGGTAAGTTTATCTACCTGGGTGGGTCGTTTTCGACCAGCTGGTCCAGTAAGTCATTTAGTCTGGTTGGGAATCATTACAGTTGATTCTCTCCCAACACTGACAGATGTTTCATGAGAGGCGGGCAATGAAGCGTTTGAGCGAGTATATGTTCTCAACTCCTGTGCATGATTTGCACACACTCATGGACAGTACTGTATTCTCTTTTGAAATGCTTGTGTGTGTATGTATTTAGAGAACATGTATGGAATATTTTGCTTTTGTGAGTGTGTGTATGTAATTAAAGGTGGTGTTGACAATTGAAGCATTCTAGAATTTTTTTCTACTAGCAAAATGTTAGGTCCCCTACATATAATGGCTAGTATTATCATAACAAATTTCAATTAACCGTTTGTTATTGTCCAGGTAAAAAAAAATGACAGGATTTTTTCAAACAATTAATTAAGACTGCCAATTCGAGGCATTTGTTGCTCATTTGTTATACACACAAGTTTTTGACCTCAAGTAATGCTGTATAGGAGTTTTTCTCAAACGTTTAATCAAGTACCACCTCAAAAAACACTTGGCTCACAATTATCAACATTAAAATAAAATATTGAGTAGGCCTCAGTATTCATTAACAACGAGGCAGAGGTTTTATTTACTAAGTATATTAAATATTTTTGGCCACCTTATAATTGTACACAGTTTGAACACTAACACTGTTTGAATATTTGACTGATTCTTTGACGTAGTGCTAGATGGATGACTGGCATGTATTGTGTGTGTGTGTGTGTCTGTGAGTGTGCGTGCGTGCGTGTTTGCGTGTGTTTGTAGGATGGGGGGTACATGGGGCCGATAATTCCTTACAGTGCCCCTGCTTTAAAGAATTACTGAGAATGACTGTCACTGAACAAAAAAAATCAAACTAAAGACTTTATAAGGCGAGGGTCCCTGGTTCAATCCCCACCTAGTACGAACCTCGTCACGTCCGTTGTGTCCTGAGCAAGACACTTCACCCTTGCTCCTGATGGGTGCTGGTTAGTGCCTTGCATGGCAACTCCCTCCATCAGTGTGTGAATGTGTGTGTGAATGGGTAAATGTGGAAGTAGTGTCAAAGCGCTTTGAGTACCTTGAAGGTAGAAAAGCGCTATACAAGTACAACCCATTTATCATTTATTTATTTATAAGTTGTGACATCGTTCACGACACATCACCTGCTGCATGTTTCCTCACCTCATTAACTCTCAGTCATAGCTGACAGACGCTGTATTGAGAAAATAAAAACAACATCAAATAGGGTTTCTTAATCGCTGTATACTTTTAGTGTGCGTACAAGTGCGTCTGTCTCCAATATTGTCCACTCCTGTCGCCATCTAAACACAGCAGTGCGCTTCTGTTGCCAAGTTAAATGTGATGTCAGCGAGGGTTTTAGTTGAGCGCTATTTGTTAGCTTTAGCAGTTGGCAGTGGCAGTTTGTCGAATCTGACAGCTGCTCTGTTGAATCTTTTAACTGGATTGTGTTACTTCTGGTTCATAAAGAGATTGAATGAGACTGAACTTAACTGAACTGATTGTACTTCCATGGCTGTCATATGATTTTGTCCACAAACGGGGTATTGTTTGGATTGAAAGCTTTTTGATTTGGTGTTCATTATTCACACATCACATAGTAGCATAGTGTATGTGTGCATGTGCTGTCAATGTGTGACGTTGCCTCCTCCTTTTTGATATCAATTTAATCTTAATGTGGTTCTGTTTGTTGTTTACATTAGAAAACGGTATTTCCTGCATTGAACTTGCTGTGCTTCTGACGCTGTCTTGTTGACACAAAACATATAAAAAGTAGCGTGCCACGTTACATCAAGCGTATCACTAATGGTCTGATCTGGTACGTACAAGGAGAGTCGAACGGCTTAAAGAATCTTGTATCTTTCACACAGTTAAAACAAAGCATTGCGAAGGCCCGCGGTGGGTGTTGACGCAATGTGAATTCTGCCCTGTGTTCTAAATCACAAAGTGAGGAAATTCAATGAAACGCGGGTAAACGCTGGGAGTAACTATCAAAGGCAGCATCAAAAGATATTACATATGGGTATGGCAGTATTGTCTCAAATACATATCTCTTTCTAAAATATACTGGTGTAACTCGTAATTCTGGTATACTGCCCAGCCCTATTGTTATGTTCTTGTTCGCCTTGGAAAATGTTGTATTTCCCCATTTGGGTGGATGCTTCAGTTTCAGATGCTGGGATACGTTTGTTTTACCCCTGCCTTTTTTAAATACATTTTGCAGCATGCAGTCATTTGTTCCACGCCTGTTGCCGCTATCGTAAACCACTGACAGCCATTGCTAGGCGTGTGAATCCGTGCTAAGGAAATAAGGGAGAGGGTGTAAAAATTATGCCAGAGCAGAAAGAAAAAAAAAAAATATTTAAATGTTTTCAGATTTCTTTTGGGGGTAGCAATCTATCTAGTGTGTTTTCAAAGTGCATTTTTGTGTCGCATCTTGACAAACATGATTGACAACTTTGCCTGTTTCTGCTTGGACATCAATAAAACATTCTGCAAAACTCATTGGAGGGCGGTTGTGTCTCCCCAATCATGCCCGCCTGAGCAGGGCACTAGTGCGTCTGCGGTGGGGAGGGCCAAGCCTCGCTCTGTTGTCTAGCTCTTTGTAGTATGCGCAAAGCACTTAATGTGTGGCTTCAATCCTTTGCTCATGGCCATGCTTCTGACTATAAAAAAAATAAATACACATTTTTGATTGTGTTCTACCTGCTAAACAAGAAATATTGTCATGTTTCACATTATGCATTACTGTATAAAATTACACACTTGTCACATGAAAACATGCTGCCTGCTTGATGTTTTCTCTGACACTCGATGCAGGATTGAATTAATAGTATCACTATTTGAACTGCCTGTTCATACAGCTGATACTTCAAAAGTATGCAATGTCATGGTTATAATTTGAGCCAAAATATTACATATATTGTTTTGTATGCAAACACATCATGATAGTGTCGCCTATAAAATTGGACTGAAGGAGAAATGGCACCGTTACTACCACATTCTTTCTTCTGTCTAATGAAAGTGGTCTTTTATTATTAATGGAAAAACTATAAATGACTGGATTTGATAGTACGAAAGTGTTGTAAATCATTCTATCTGTTCACGTTTATCTCCTATAAATACAGATCCTGTTTAAACTTTTTTAACTAACAGTTTAAGTTCTCAAAAGTTTTTAAAAATGAGTCATGATTCACTTTATTTCATTGAGCTATCACTTTTTTGTTTTAATTCTTGCCAAGATTTGCTTGAGCATAGCAAATAAGACAAACTGCGATATTTGTTGTTTTTTCAATTGTAATAATTTATCTCCACTGAACCATGCTAATGTTTTCTAACAAAGAGATGAGTATTTTGTCCAGCAAAACAATCACATTTTTTTTTTTCTCAATGTAGTCTAATTCTTTGGATCTTTTCTTGTTGTTCTATTCTGAGTAGTAGTAAACAGGTGTCAAGGGACGGCGTGGCGCAGTGTAAGAGTGGCCGTGCGCAACCCGAGGGTCCCTGGTTCAAATCCCACCTAGTACCAACCTCGTCACGTCCGTTGTGTCCTGAGCAAGACACTTCACCCTTGCTCCTGATGGGTTCTGGTTGGCGCCTTGCATGGCAGCTCCCTCCATCAGTGTGTGAATGTGTGTGTGAATGGGTAAATGTGGAAGTAGTGTCAAAGCGCTTTGAGTACCTTGAAGGTAGAAAAGCGCTAAACAAGTACAACCCATTTATTTATTTAAATAATAAAGACAGCTTTTGAAAGTACAAGAAAATGCTTTAAATTAGAGAAAAAACAAACACACATCATAAAATGTAAATGTATTTTTGTATGTCATACATTCATTTTAAGTTGATAGCATAAAAAAAAACGTGACTACTGCAACTACTTGACGAATGCAAAACTTCCTTTGCAGCACCGTCAATGCAGTGGTGAATTCAGTGTGAGGACCCTCTTTTTGTGTGGTTTCCAGTGCAAAGAAGGCAAGCGAGGATAAATAATATACTTAACTAAGTCCCCCGTCCTCGACGACGGGGTAGAATCGAGGAGCAAGCTGTGGAAGGAATTGCTGAAAGGGGAGAACGCTGAAAAGACAGAGCAGCTCTCAGCTGTCACGTTCGCTTGCTGTAAAGCGGGGTGGAATGATATAACATTGACGTCACAGCCGGGTGACGTACCACCGGCTGATTATAAAGAAGACAAAAAAAATGCCAAGTCGTATTAATCATCCTGTATAATAACATAGTGTGTGTGCCTGCAGCGGGTATAAGTGACGCAGGAAATGTCCATCCTAAGAGCCTATATGCAGCCCAGTGCAGAATATGTATCAAGAAATTGTCCAATCGTGTTTCAAATGATTTGATAAATACTCAATGCATTTTATGGAGACATTGTTGATTGGATTGGTAAGTGTTTTGCACCAGTTATGTTATTTTAATCTCTCTCACAAAAGCAGCATGAAGAGGTTTTTTTACGCTTTATTATTTGCCTTAAATATACTTGCTTCATTATCTTTCTTCTCATTCTTATTTTGTTTGGGAATTACCTACATTACCTACCTTCCTCAGTAAGTCTCTTTTGTTTTTTTTCTACCATCGATGCATTTTAAAATGTTTAGGTCTTTTTATTTGCGAACAAATAAAAAGGATCCTCTTCATGACAGTTGTTGCTACGTTGTTTTAATGGTATCTGCTTCGGGATTGTATCCCGCGCGTTGAGTCTGGCGCGTGCACAACACGAAAGGTGCTCTACGGCCGCACACTCCCTTTTGAGTGAGCTGATTTCCAATCGCATAATATGTTAGTGTGTTAGTCCAATTTTTCCAAAACCGAACACCATCGGATTAAGGTGTTTCCATGTGCTGTAGGAGTCTTATTTAGAGTTGAACTATTTGAGAAATTGGATTAATTCAGTGCATGGACATGGACGGACTGTGTGTGTCACAAATCGAAAGTTGAATCAGTATGTACAAGATCCCTCTGTCTTTAATAAATATGTGTGTATTTAGGTGTAAAACTGTTTCACATTAGGTCCTTGTCAAAAAGTTAAATGTTGTGAGATGTCGTGTTTGGCCGACTGTGGAGTAAAACAGGATGCAGTGACTGCATTGTCAGCCTGCTGGTGTGAGTGCAAACAGATGAGGAAATGCTGGAGCGGGTACTCCAAAACTCTCGTTGCCCTGGAAACGGGTGTGCGTCACAATCACCAGCAATTAGCTTGCAGCTCTTTAGTTTTCATGATAGGTCCAGCAGAAGCAGGCCATAATGACCCTGGTGTCTGAGGAGGCACTGTCAGAACAATCTTCACAGCATATTGATAACACTTTTAATGCTGTTACTTTATTTAACATGTTATTATTCATTATTACATCTATGAATTAGTTTATGTTGAGCTGTATTTGCTGTGAGATGTCCTCAGTGTAGTCCCCTGGCCTCACTAATCTGCTTGTTTTATAATGATGTAAATAGGTTGCTTTTGGCCGGGTTTGTGCATTGTTGAGGCACATATTTTTGGTCCGTAGAGAGAGGAATGCAGCATTGTCAGCGTCAACGTTTTTTTAATGTAATTCAACGGCACACTTAAAAATCAAATGACAATAAGTGATGATATCGTGTTTCCAGAGCGACACAATCAGGCATTTAAGTACTTGTCTTACATGTTTGTGATAGCACAAAGAGGTCCCACAGTGGGGACTGTTCTGGTAGCTCACAACAAGGCTGTTGAACCTTGCATGGACTTGCTCAACCAAGTGACAGAAAGAAGGGAAAGTATGTAGTAAAGGCTTTTTTCATACCGTCATTGAGCACAATACTGGAAGCATTCACTGCCTGTTAATAGTCACCAGATGACCTAACATGATATAAGACGGCTTTATGATCATTTCAAGGGTTAGACAAAACCAATGATTTCACTTTGTAAGGCATTTCCAACGATTATTATGTCACTTTGCTTTACTGTTTAATCCAAATATTACACAGCAATTGTGCCACTTTTGTACACACTAATCTGCCATGTGACTTTTCTCTTTCTTTCATCCCGTCGGTCTGTTTCTCATTTTCTCAGAATTTTCTTTTCTGTTTTTCTCTGTGTGCCTCTTTTGAAATGGTGTCAGCACCGCTGCTTTTACACCAAAAGGCTGTTGCCAAGCGACGGTTGACGTCAGACACAGCTACAGAGGAGGGCTTGTGTGTGTTTAGCAGCTGACGGCAGATCTCACTGAAAAGGGCAAAAACTGTGAAGCGCAAACTGCAACCAGTGTATTTGCCATTTCCCATTGCCGCAATAGCTGCACTGACCAAATAAAAGTAATTTTTAAGTTCAGATGGAAATATTTCTGATTAAAAATCCTTTTTCCCCACCTTTTCTTTAGTCTGTCACTGTCTGGCCTGACCACCCCTCCCCCAGTGCACTGCTACACACACAACCTCAAATGCCCCTCCGCCCCACTACACACATTCATGGCCTCCCTTCACATAATGTGAGAGAGATTTTACTGATTAGATTTTGTGTGTGAGACGAAGGAAAGCCTCAGCCTTGTTATCTACCCCATCCGGCAAAGTTTGCTCTCTGACTGCCTGTTATTGTTCACCTGTGTTTTTGCCTTCCCCCACCACACATAACATTACCTCTCTTCCATTTTCAGTGTTACTATATGTCTCTCAGCCATGTTTTTGAGCACCAAACTTACAAAAAGTCCATCATTTCCATTTGTTGGCCCCACTTCTGAAAGAAGTGGCACTAAAACAATCTTTTTTAAAAAGTTTTCGGTTGTTAATTAAAAAAAACAACAATAACCTTCTTCCTAATGGACATTATACCAACTTGAATTCACCCCATTTGATAAACCCTCTTGGGACAAGGGGTGATTTTTTCATTTTTTACAATAAGTGTTCTAAAAATATAGAAAAGAAAAATTATGATAAACACCTTGAACCTTTGAAAAAAAGAAAATAAATAATCTCGTTATTTCCTAGGTGGATCATGAGAACTTAAATTTTTTCGGATATGTTTGTGTAATATTTATGTATTTATGTGTTTACTGATTTATGATATATTTTTTTTATTTAAGTATTTTATTCACTGTGCTGATACAAACATAACAAAGAAATGGGATAAAACTGCTGTTATAAAAAAGGATTAAATAAGATGTGCTTCTTCCTACTCCTTTTTGGACGTGCTGTTCTGAAACAACTGGAAATATGTGATGCATTGCATTTTAATTGTATTGTATGAAAATCGAAATAAACTGAAACTCACTGAAAAAAAAAAAAAAAAATGCCAAACGTGTAATGTTTTATAAAATGATTTTAAGCCTTTGAAGACATTTTGATCAAATCATGCCACAGTATAAATTTGCATAACATGAGTTATTTTACCGATTTAAACCTGTAACATTATCTGACTTTTATAATGGTAAAAATGTAAACAAAAAACAAATTTTTTTATATATTTTTTAAACTTTATTAAAAAATGTGACTAAAAAAGTAATACAAAAATATGAATTCAAAACGTATTTACGCCCTTCAAAAGCGTAAGGACTTTTCTGTCCTGTTTGGCATCGAAGGTAATTAAAATTGAATGTTCCCACCACTTCACAAAGGACAGCTTTATATTCCTAAATTTTAAGCATATTGATCAGAGCTTCGCAAGTCTGCCTGCTGAAAGATAGGTTTCGATCCAAGACCGTTTTAAAAGGGAATCGATCGATTTTATCGATATTACAAAAAAGGAAAGCATTGGATTTAAGAATGGCAGGCTTTATATAAAGTTTTACACTTGTAAAAATAAGGTTGTTAAACATAAAGTCTATTTTGCCCATCTGTGACGTCATCAAAACAAAATGACTGATGGCTACAAAGGCTGAGAAAGGTCATAACAAATGCAAACGCAACAGGACAATATGATTATCTACAACAACAGCTTTCAGCCGCAGCAGGATTGCAAAAGCCATAACAAATGCAAACAACGCAACACAATAATTTAAAGCTGCAATGCAACTTGAAGCCACAAAAGACGCTACTGCCACACCGAAGTGAAGCGGAGCATCAACTTCCGGAACACAACAACATGAAGTGTGACACTGAACACGCAACTGGCAGCGAAGGAGAAGTAATTTCATTAGGAACAAATAAATACAAGGGATGGATCAAGGAGGCTACGGATATTAGGAAGCGGGAAAAGCACCTTTAACAGGGATGAGGGGGCATGTATGCTTCTGCACACCTGGGACCTTGTCCGTCATCGGCGACGAACAGTTACTGTATGGCCACGTCGAGGAACTTTATTTAGCAGGTAAATCTACTGTTTAAATGTTAGTTACTGTAGTTTTTTTAAAATTAGCTTGAATATTAAAAATGTGAGCAAAAAGGTTTCCTCTTGTTAATTCAACCTACAGTGTTAGTTGCACTTTATTCAAATATGTGAATGCATCTGCCATTAATTTTTGTTTACTTGCTTGTATATGTCCGTAATTCATTTATACCTCATTCCCTTGCAAAAAAATAACAGGAATACAGGAAACTTCATCTGCAGTGTCCAATATTTATTTTGCAGTCAGTGTTTAAACTGTTGACTTATAATATATTTAATCAAATCTTACTGAATCGTTTCGTATGGAATTGCTCTTAAAAAAATTAGATCGTTCCTGAATTGTGTCGGCAATCACAAATATCCAATCGAACTGTTGTTAAAACAAATTGTTACACCCCTACTTCTAATGTGGCTATAACATTTGTGTCATCCCCCACTCCTTAGTTACATAGGTGTACAGTATGTGATAAATGGCATTTATTACCTTAGAGAAGTGGAGAGTTACAGTGAATATTTAGAAAGTGGATAAAGTACACAATAGCGCTTCCTCCATGACAGGTCCGGAAATTGTTTTCTTATGTTTCTTTGTTTTGTTTAATTATTTATCTATTATCCTGTCCAGCACTCTCATTTAGGTTTCCATTTCCTGTTTACCTTTTTCCCCCTGCTATTTTCCAGTCTGGGTGCTGGCTTCCTCACCTGCCCCTGGTTGGCAATTAGGACACAGTTTTTCCCGGTTGCCAGTTAGGATACTTTATATGCCAGCACTGTCCTTTGCTTCTTAATTTTGTGGCTACTCTGCTCACTGGTTGTGTTTTCTTTGCATGCCATAGCTGCACCAGTTTTAGTTTTAAAAAAAGTCTGCGGGCTATAGAGCGTTTTCCGTTCGGGCTCCAGTACTCTGGAATGCCCTCCCGGTAACAGTTCGAGATGCCACCTCAGTAGAAGCATTTAAGTCTCACCTTAAAACTCATTTGTATACTCTAGCCTTTAAATAGACTCCCTTTTTAGACCAGTTGATCTGCCGTTTCTTTTTTTTTTCTTCTATGTCCCACTCTCCCTTGTGGAGGGGGTCCGGTCCGATCCGGTGGCCATGTACTGCTTGCCTGTGTATCGGCTGGGGACATCAGCGCTGCTGATCCGCCTCCGCTTGGGATGGTTTCCTGCTGGCTCCCCTGTGAACGGGACTCTCGCTGCTGTGTTGGATCCGCTTTGGACTGGACTCTCGCGACTGTGTTGGATCCATTGTGGATTGAACTTTCACAGTATCATGTTAGACCCGCTCGACATCCATTGGTTTCCTCCTCTCTAAGGTTCTCATAGTCATTATTGTCACCGACGTCCCACTGGGTCATTTTGTCACCGATGTCCCACTGGGTGTGAGTTTTCCTTGCCCTTATGTGGGCCTACCGAGGATGTCGTGGTGGTTTGTGCAGCCCTTTGAGACACTAGTGATTTAGGGCTATATAAGTAAACATTGATTGATTGATTGATTGAAAAAAAATAAAAATCACATTATCTGCACTAGGGCTGGGCAACATACCTGTATTTCAAATTATACTGGTGTATATTAGAAATAATAATGTATTTGAGATATTGCCGCCATACTGATAAATGTAATTCTTAAAGTTTTCACGCGGAAGTCTCTCTCTTCATCCTGTCTGCGCTGAGAGCAGCGTCCCTCATACTCTACGCAGAAGAGTGAGTCGGTGTAGGAGCCGCGCTCACTTGACACGAACTCCAGTACGAGACGTGTATGAAGCATACCAGTCAACCTTCCCGTTTTTGCAGAGAAATCACACGTTGTCCTCCTTTTCCCTTTTTTCCCTTCCATTTTCTCTTGGCAATCCCATTTTTCCCCTGATTTTGCTCTCAATACAAAAAGAATCCACGGCAGAAATGCCAGCGATCGGGTCGGCTTGACTCGAGCCTTGGCAACACTCTGCATCACCCGGTGGACACTCATTCATGACAGCATTTGCAATTTATGTGATTCTATCAAATCAGATATAGAGATATGGTTTTGAAAAGGATGGAGAAGACCTTTCTGCCAAAAAGCACACTTTGTGTTAATAGATATGTTTCCAGTTGCAACGGTATGAAAAAAAAGTTTATAAAAGCTTCCCAGTTACTAATAGTTTGCTCATGAAGCACTGCCACAACACATGCATACACATTCTAAACGGGTGTGTAGCTGCATTGGTAATATTGTCACTTGCCACCCAGCATCATGCAGTTGACATCTTGGTGTTTCTGTCTTAAAATTTTAAGGGAACAATGGTCTTCTGAAAAAGTTGAGCTAAAAAAACACTATTGTTACAGTTAATTTATTTTCAAGTTGCTGCTGATGTTGAAAATGTCCTCTTAAACCAGTTACTTAATTTTATATTTTGTTCTTTTGTGGTTTTGTTTTGGTTGAGCACAGCCAAAGGTTTGTTTTAAAGAATATCGAAAATGATACTTGACTATTCTTATTTTATTTGGAAGGCTTTTTTATATTTATCTTATTTTATTTGGAAGGCTTTTTTATATTTATATGTGCATTTATGTACGCTTGAAACTTTAAAAAGTCCAGAATTTTACTCATGTTAAGTGTTTGTTTCAATAAAACAACTTGACATGCATATTTAGGTTTGACTTTGTCTAAATTAATTTTCCGTAAAAAAAATACAGTGCTAATTATTAGGGATTTAACGGTATCAAAATCTAACTGTATGATATTAACACGGTATTAAGTCCACGGTACGATATTATTGTGGTATATGTACCCCACCCCCCCAAAAAAAGACACAAGTTATAGTGTATGAGGTTGTCACACATATGGATCATGTTTTGTGTTGTCATGTTATGTTTTTGATTTTGGACAATCAGTCACGTTTTGCACTTCCTGGTTTTGTTTGTTTCCATGCCAACCTCATTAGTTTTCACCTGTCACGTCCCTGTTCTCAGCCTCACCTGTTTTCACTAATCATCACAGCTATTTAAGTCACTCTTTTTCTTGTCTTCGTCCTGGGATCCTCACACTCGCACGCACCCTATCCATGCTGTTCAAACCTCCACGTCCTCGCCCACAGTTTCATGCCGAGTAAGTTTATGTATTTATGCCACAGTGCTATTTTTGTTTTGTCTGTTCATAGTTCATTCATGCCAATCGAGCAAGTGTTTTTGTTTCCTGTTTATATTTTGTAGCCAAGTTTTATACCTCCTTGTGAGCGCCCTTAGTTTGATTATTTTTGATTATAGTGTTTGTTTATTTAATAAATCATGTACCTGAATTCATGCCTGACTCGTCCCACATCATCCTTGCATCGAGGAAGCACAAACATCCACAGCCCAAGCTTGACAGAGGTGGCAACAAAGTTTAGGATAAACACACTTACTGTATTCGAACAAATGCATAATGCTCAAATGTTTTAATCATACTATTAGCACAAACAATTATATGTATATACAGTTATATATTTTATTTATATATTTGTAAATATACTTTCAGGTAAATTGACAATATAAACATCCAGTGTAACAAACGTACAGTAATGTACACGTTAGTGTCTTTCACCTTTTAACTTCAGAGAAACAGTGTCCTCTGTAGTGGACAGCTTGTATCACTTTGGAAAATACTGATTCTTGAAAAAAATAGCTGACAATTTTTTTCATTCATTTAACTTTTATTAAACTAGGAAAAAAATACCATAGAGATTAAAAACCTCTTTTTTAAGCGAGTCCTGGCCAAGAGGCGGCAAAGTTACACATACAATTACATTACACACTAAAATGGCAGGATGGACATCAAAAGAGTTACAGATAGCTGAGGCTGCTTCAAATGCTCTGTTTATATTTAAAAACATTTAAGGATAAAAAAATCAGTTTACAGTCTCTTTGTAACATGTTCCAAGCACCAGGAGCTGCATAGGCAAAAGCTTTTTTCCCCAGCTCAGTCCGAGCAAAAGGGATAGTGAGCAACAGCTGATCGTTGGATCTCAGAGCATAAGAGTCTGTACTTTTCTGCGTAATCAATGTACAGATGTAATTAGGCAATAGTCCCAGAAGAGCCTTGTAAATAAAAGTGTACCAATGACACTATCTCCTAGTGGACTGAGAAGGCCATCCCACCCGAGAGTTTAAGTCATGGCGCTTCCGTTTGTGATGAACCTCAAAGAAGCATAATTAACAGAGTTGACCAGCTGAAGACAGGAACGAGGAGCATTTATATAAAAAAGATCACCATAATCTAGCACAGATAAAATGTGATAGGGACAAGCCGCATTTAAACACCAAAAGAAAAACATCTCTTATTATGGAAGAAAACCACAATTTAAGGTTTAGTTTAACTTTCAACCATCCATCCATTTTTCTACCGCTTGTCCCGTTTGGAGTTGCGGGGTTCGCTGGAGCCTATCTCAGCTGCATTCGGGCGGAAGGCGGAGTACACCCTGGTCAAGTCGCCACCTCATCACAGGGCCAACACAGATAGAAAACATTCACACTCACATTCACACACTAGGGCCAATTTTTTAGTGTTGCCAATCAACCTATCCCCAGGTGCATGTCTTTGGAAGTGGGAGGAAGCCGGAGTACCCGGAAGGAACCCACGCAGTCACGGGGAGAACATGCAAACTCCACACAGAAAGATCCCGAGCCCAGGATTGAACTCAGGATTACTCAGGACCTTCGTATTGTGAGGCACACGCACTAAACCCTGTTTCACCGTGCTGCCCATTATTTAGTTTTTTTCTCTGATGCTAATGAACATTTTTATGCTGATGATGCAATTATTTATTGCTCTGGATCATCTGTTGAACATGAATAAATAAAATAAAACAAAAGGTTTAAAAGTGAGGGAGTCTTCAATTAAAACACCTAGCTATTTAAATTCATGCACCACTTCTATGATATCCCCTTCAAGAGTGGACACTGCCGGGGGAGTTTGAGGCACCTTCCTATGATTGGGAAAACTGCATGAGATTTGTTTTGTCAGCATTGACAACCAGTTTTAGGTAAATAAGTGAATTTTGCACAGCAACAAAAGCTTTATGCTGGGAATTAACAGCCTGTTCAACAAGTGATCCAGAGCAAAAAAAAAATTGTATCGTCAGCATTAGGGCTGGGCGATATGGCCTTTTATTAATAACCTCGATATTTTTAAGCCATATCACGATGCATGATATACATCTCGATATTTTGCCTGAGCCTTGAATGAACACATGGTGAATATAATCACACCAGTATGATGATTCTAAGTGTCTACATTAAAAAATTCGTGTTCATACTGCATTAATATATGCTAATTTTAAATGCTCATGCAGAGAGCGAAACCACAATTAAATCAATTTACCAAAATTGTATTTAGTCCTGGGTTCAACCCCAGGCTCGGGATCTTTCTGTGTGGAGTTTGCATGTTCTCCCCGTGAATGCGTGGGTTCCCTCCGGGTACTCCGGCTTCCTCTCACTTCCAAAGACATGCACCTGGGGATAGGTTGATTGGCAACACTAAAAAAAATGGCCCTAGTGTGTGAATGTGTGTGAATGTTGTCCGTCTAATCTGTTGGCCCTGCGATGAGGTGGCGACTTGTCCAGGGTGTACCCCGCCTTCCGCCCGATTGTAGCTGAGGTAGGCGCCAGCGCCCCCCGCGACCTGAAAAGGGAATAAGCAGTAGAAAATGGATGGATGGATGTATTTATTAAACAGTTATTAAGCAGTTGCACAAACATTCACGTCATTTCAAAACAGAAAGTGCAAGATTGTCAGAGACATTTTAAAACAAGCTACTATTGCACTTTTGTGCACGATGTCACTAAGATGACATATCAAAACAACACTAAATTAAAGTGCACTTTTTGTACAAAACGCAACTACAATAGTTTAAAACAAATAAAGTGCACTTTTGTGCATGATGTCACACAAGATATATTTCAATAACTGTCAAATAAAAATGAGCTGCGTAACAGGTAATCAAATAGTGTATGTCCTATGCTATTTGGTAGGTTACTATGGACATTATTAAATTCTGTTGTTGACTATTTTTTTCATACAATTTGGAAATGGTTGCTTCGGCATTTTGTGTATATGGCACTGAACAGAGATGTTGACATACATTTTAAAGCACTCTTCATTCTCTAGTGGGGGACTTTTCAAATGATGCTACAAATTAACAGTAGGTGCTACTTTAACGTTTTTGCCACACACTTGTTCGTCATCTTCCCGCTTCAAGCCAAACCACCGCCAGACGATGGATTCCGTGCTGTTTTTCTCAGGAATTAATTATTCCTTCATTTGTTACCAGATTGGCACCTTCTCTCTCGTATTACCACTCGCACCACTCCGCTAACATCACAGCTAATGTTACCCATGCTGCTACCTCTCATGCGAGGGCGTATGACGCGACAGTATGTGACTTATATAAGAAGGTGCGCTTGTCTGTGAGAAGGAGAAACAGGAAAGAGTGATAAAAGCCTGCAGTGTAATGCCTGCAGCTAAAAGTAACTGCGTGAGAACGTATACCCGAATATCACGATATAGTCCTTTTCTATATCGCACAGAGACAAACCCGCGATATATCAAGTATATCGATATATCGCCAAGACCTAGTCAGCATAAAAATGCACATATGCATCAGAGAAATGTTGTTCGAGATCATTGATGTACACGATAAATAGGAGGAGCCCCAAAACAGATCCCTGAGGCACTCCCTTATGAACAGTGACACTTTCCTAATAAAGGCCCTTGTATTTAATACACTGGGTCCTGTTTTCTAAATTATTTTAAAACCTAGCGACCGTATGTTTTGACATACGAGAAACAGCCTGCGTTTTAAAATATCATGGTCTACAGCAGGGGTCACCAACGCGGTGCCCGCGAGCACCAGGTCATGCGTAAGGACCAGATGAGTAGCCGGCTGGCCTGTTCTAAAAATAGCTCAAATAGCAGCACTTACCAGTGAGCTGCCTCTATTTTTTAAATTGTATTTATTTACTAGCAGGCTGGTCTCGCTTTGCTCAACATTTTTAATTCTAAGAGAGACAAAAGTCAAATATAATTTGAAAATCCAAGAACATATTTTAAAGACTTGGTCTTCACTTGTTTAAATAAATTCATTTATTTTGTTACTTTGCTTTTTATAAGTTTCAGAAAGACAATTTTAGAGAAAAAATACAACCTTAAAAATGATTTTAAGATTTTTAAACACATATACCTTTTTACCTTTTAAATTCCTTCCTCTTCTTTCCTGACAATTTAAAATTCAAAGCCCACCAGCTCACCAGGCTGCACCAAACTTTTGGTGCCTTGTTGACACAGAAAAGTACAGTGGTGTATGCGCAGCAGCTATGAAGGTTGCAAGCCTGTTTGATTCAACTTATCTTTTTGAATCAGCCTTTTCTGACATGAACTTCATCAAGAACAAACACAACACGCCTCACTGATGCACATCTGCAAGACTCACTCAGAGTTGCAGTGTCAAGTTACACACCAGAGTACAACACAGCATGCAATTTCAGGCTTCCCACTAACTGACAAAGAAACAGATAACAGATTTGGTATCCAGTTCAAAGTGTGACATGATTTATTTAAACATTTGAGAGTTGAGTTTTTTACAGTATTTCACATGAGTTATTATTTGTACAAAGATGGTGCAAAGTAATTCATGTTTTGTTAAAAAATGTTAGTGGCTAGCTAGTTAAGATGGGATATTGTGATTTCACAAGACTGTCTTAGAAGTGATCATTTGAAAATGTTCAATTTGAAAAATGTGCACTTAGAGAAAACATAAAAATAAAGTGTTGCATATTGATATTTATCTGTTTCTATATATATATTTATTGTGAGAAATCATTAAGATGATCAGTGTTTCCACAAAGATAAATATAATTAATTATTAATAATAACATAGAGTAAAGGTAAATTGAGCAAATTGGCTATTTCTGGCAATTTATTTAAGTGTGTATCAAACTGGTAGCCCTTCACATTAATCCGTATCCAAGAAGTAGCTCTTTGTTTCAAAAAGGTTGGTGACCCCTGGTCTACAGCGTCAACAGCTTTACAGAGATCAATAAAAAGCAAGGCACAGTAGTGTTTTTTATCAAGCGCTACAATGATGTCATTTACCACTTTCATTGTAGCAGTGATAGTGCTGTGCCTTTCTTTCTTGAAGTCTGATCTCTTTCAACTGATCACAAACAAGAGATTCCAAAATTTTTGATAGGACACATACATTTGATATTGGCCTATAATTTACTAAAACGGCCTTCTTTCATCTCCGTAACATCGCTAAAATTCGCTCCATTCTGTCCACTAAAGACGCTGAGATCATTATCCATGCGTTTGTTACGTCTCGCCTCGACTACTGTAACGTATTATTTTCGGGTCTCCCCATGTCTAGCATTAAAAGATTACAGTTGGTACAAAATGCGGCTGCTAGACTTTTGACAAGAACAAGAAAGTTTGATCACATTACGCCTGTACTGGCTCACCTGCACTGGCTTCCTGTGCACTTAAGATGTGACTTTAAGGTTTTACTACTTACGTATAAAATACTACACGGTCTAGCTCCATCTTATCTTGCCGATTGTATTGTACCATATGTCCCGGCAAGAAATCTGCGTTCAAAGGACTCCGGCTTATTAGTGATTCCCAAAGCCCAAAAAAAGTCTGCGGGCTATAGAGCATTTTCCGTTCGGGCTCCAGTACTCTGGAATACCCTCCCGGTAACAGTTCGCGATGCCACCTCAGTAGAAGCATTTAAGTCTCACCTTAAAACTCATTTGTATACTCTAGCCTTTAAATAGACTCCCTTTTTAGACCAGTTGATCTGCCGTTTCTTTTCTTTTTCTTCTATGTCCCACTCTCCCGTGTGGAGGGGGTCCGGTCCGATCCGGTGGCCATGTACTGCTCGCCTGTGTATCGGCTGGGGACATCTCTGCGCTGCTGGTCCGCCTACGCTTGGGATGGTTTCCTGCTGGCTCCGCTGTGAACGGGACTCTCGCTGCTGTGTCTTGGATCCTCTTTGGACTGGACTCTCGCGACTGTGTTGTATCCATTGTGGATTGAACTTTCACAGTATCATGTTAGACCCGCTCGACATCCATTGCTTTCCTCCTCTCTAAGGTTCTCATAGTCATCATTGTCACTGACGTCCCACTGGGTCATTATTGTCACCAATGTCCCACTGGGTGTGAGTTTTCCTTGCCCTTATGTGGGCCTACCGAGGATGTCGTGGTGGTTTGTGCAGCCCTTTGAGACACTAGTGATTTAGGGCTTTATAAGTAAACATTGATTGATTGATTGATATAATTAGAAATAATTGCTGGATCACCTCCCTTCAATAAAGGCAGGACAAAACCAGATCTCCTAACTGATGGAATGTTTTTGTTTTTAACTGACAGATTCAAAAGAATTGAAAGTGGTTCTGCAATAAAATACGCGGCCAGCTTTAGAAAATAAGGCTCAATCAAGTCAGGTCTAGGGAGCTTTCTGTGGTCTAATGTTTTTAGAGTTTTAAGCACTTCAAGACAAGTAAAATGAGCAACATTAAAAGGATCTCCACAAAACATGGGAGATTAGGATTCCCTATAGTGGTCCCTTTTGAGTCAAATAGAAAACCAGACAATAAAAAATGCTGGTTAAAACAATTTAAGACTTCAGTTCGATCATAAACGGCAACTGATTATTTAAGCACAAATGTGGGAAAAGTTGCTGTGTTTTTATTCACAGACAGAGATTTGATAACATTCCAACATTTCTGTGGGTTGTTGAGGTTCTCACTTGTGACATCCATTCATCCATTTTCTACTGCTTGTCCCGTTTGGCGCCATGGGCGACAGACAAAAAATATTCTGATTTGGCCATTTTGATAAGCGAAGGTCGTATATTTTGAAGCGGTCTGAAATATGACCAATCAGTGATAGAGTTACTTTGTCTTGCCTTACTCAAGAATGATGTCTGCCAGTTCTGGATAGAACCAGGGATTTTCTCGTCCCTTCATTCTGTATTTCTTCAGAGGTGCATGTTTATTAATAGTTTTCATGAAAGTGTCTTTGAAAAATGTCCAAGCTAACTCTACATTTGGTATTCGATTTAGATGTTTCCAGTCCACAATAGACAAATCACGATGAAAGGATTGTTCATTAAAATGTTTAAGATTCCTTCTACAAACATTATGAGGGTTGCATTTCGTAATCCGAGTATTTCCACATGTACCAATAAAAAAAAAATGACAGAATCACAAAATCTTTTAAATTAATCAGAAGCTTCATTTAACAAGTCCCACTTAAAATATCCTAACATAAGTTATTCAGTGTAATTTAAGTTGTCCAAAAGTTGTTTTAATGACTCAAGCGCTTTCTTTGAAACAGATGGAGGCCTGTAACACCCAGCCACAGTAATATGTAGTGATTTTACTATTTCTACATCCAGAGCCAAACATTCCATTTGTTTACTGATTGACTGGGAAAGAACAATTGAAGCATTAAATCTGGATTTTACATAAATAGCTTCACCTCCACCTTTTTTTGGCCTATCAAAACACAAACATTTTTTGAAAAAGACTAAACACTATTAAAAAAAGACTTGAATTAACTCCAATAGGAATACTAAAAAGAACACTTACAAAACTAAACTAAAAAGACGAAACATGAAACAAATAAAATCTAGTGAGGACAAACACAGACGTCAGTAAAGCCGCGCACACAACCTGCCATCTTGGATTGTTTAATAATGTAAGTACCTCACAAATAACAAACCCCGTTTCCATATGAGTTGTGAAATTGTGTTAGATGTAAATATAAACGCAATACAATGATTTGCAAATCCTTTTCAACCCATATTCAGTTGAATATGCTACAAAGACAACATATTTGATGTTCAAACTGACAAACCTTTTTTTTTTTGCAAATAATCATTAACTTTAGAATTTGATGCAACACGTGACAAAGAAGTGGGAAAGGTGGCAATAAATACTGATAAAGTTGAGGAATGCTCATCAAACACTTATTTAGAACATCCCACAGGTGTGCAGGCTAATTGGGAACAGGTGGGTGCCATGATTGGGTATAAAAACAGCTTCCCAAAAAATGCTCAGTCTTTCACAAGAAAGGATGGGGCGAGGTACACCCCTTTGTCCACAACTGTGTGAGCAAACATTCAAACAGTTTAAGAACAACCTTTCTCAAAGTGCAATTGCAAGAAATTTAGGGATTTCAACATCTACGGTCCATAATATTATCAAAAGGTTCATAAGCTCTACATAAAACAAGAATGGGAAAGAATTCCACTTTCATAGCTTCAACAATTAGTTTCCTCAGTTCCCAAACGTTTATTGAGTGTTGTTAAAAGAAAAGGTGATGTAACACAGTGGTGAACATGCCCTTTCCCAACTACTTTGGCACGTGTTGCTGGCATCAAATTCTAAAGTTAATGATTATTTGCAAAAAAAAATGGTTTATCAGTTTAAATATCAAATATCTTGTTTTTGTAGCATATTCAATTGAATATGGGTTGAAAAGGATTTGCAAATCATTGTAATCTGTTTAAATCTAACACAATTTCTCAACTCATATGGAAACAGGGTTTGTAGATGCTTGACTTAGTTGGCATCAAATATATTTTCTGTGTGGTGGTTTATCACAAAGCTTCTCATATTACTTATGTTTCTCGCAGTGCATTATCACCAAATATTTTTTCTGTCCGCGCTGCCACCTTGTGCATTTCTGATTTAAAACATGGATAACACATTTGTTTAAACCACAAGTTAATTTGATTGTTGGTGGAAAAAAACGCATGGGGATAGGTTAATTGCCAACAATAAATTTGGCCCCAGTGTGTGAATGTGAGTGTGAATGTTGTTTGTCTTTCTGTGTTGGCCCGTGACTCCAAGAGGAACAAGCGGTAGAAAATGGATGGATGGACATATTCATTGGTACTCTTATCGGTACTATAACGGTATTGCTAAAATCCTAACAATATACACACCTATATTTCATGATCACTCATTTATGTGTTTGTCAATCTGTATCTATACTGTGAATGAAATGTTGTCCAAATTACCAAATTGTATGTTATTTGGTGCATGTTGGCAGCTGGGAAATATTCTGACCTTTTACCTCTATGATCAGGCCCACTCACTGATTGGGCGAAGAGGAAAGGAAAGCCTGAAACATGACCTTTATTGCTGTTGAAGCACATTAACACTTTCACAGGGACGTGTGTGTTTGCGAAAACCACTATCCTCTCAGCTATAAAATTGTGCTGAGAAATATTTGATCAATATAGCTACAGTAATTCTGCACTTTTTCTTTACCTTCACATTGACACGTTGAACAAGAAGAGGACATTTTAGGCATCAAGGACAACTCTAAAGCTTCTTCTCCCACTGTCCTGTAAATAATTTACTTAAATCATCACTGTTGGAGTCTCACATTGTCTCTATCTCTCCCTCTCTTCCATTTCCCTGTTAACTCCTCCTACCATGGATCACTTCTGATGGATGGCGTTTGTGTTCACATGCTTGTTATTGGCCAGAACTCAGGAGGCTCAGGCGTTACGTTGTGTTTATGAGAGAAGCTTGCACTGATTCCATGATAAAACCAGATGTTCCCTTACATGGCTCTGAGTCCGTGATCTCGCTCCCATGTCCATATCAGGTATAACCTTCCTGTTGCACTGATGCCTCCCAACCACTGAGGTCCCAAAGGCCCCATGTAAAAGGAAAACATATAAGTGTATGTGAACTACCAAAAATACAACGTAAGCCTAAATACTGTAAATTGAACAACACGTGTCAACATGTTACTTTGTGACTGTGTTTTTCTTAATTGTATTTCACAGCTGTGTTAAGAAAAACAAAAAACTAGTTCAATCACACTTTCTGCGTATCTGTGTTGTGTTTTAACTTTATAGTTGACTCTTTCTGAGTCCAAAATGTGGTGACTCTGCATTAGGTAAAAGGGGAAGTGCCTATCCATATCATGCAGATGGTGCTGTTTTCTTTCTTTCCACTGTGCACATTATTTTGCTTGTTCAGATTACAAACAACTGTTCCCATTGAAAATAATTTAATTATAAACCATAAGACAGCCTTTATTAACAGTATATCTATATTACTCAAGTGTACAAATACTTTAACTTAGGGAAATCAATGCCATTGGTAAAATAATAAAAAGCTCAGTCCATTATACACACAGAAACAAAGTTGTTGTTATGACCTGTCATGTATGGTCCGACTTTATGTATTGTTTTTCCTTTTTTTGTTAAGTTCCTTTTCAGCCACTGAGTGCTGATTGTATTCACTTGCCTCTGATTAGGGATCAGGAGATTTACCTGCCTCTGATCATAAATCAGGGGGCTGGGGGCTCTCTGATGGAAAAAAATAGCTGCTTGGGAGAAGGCCTCTGATGGGAGGTGTGCCCCTGTTAGTCTCCATGATGGACAAGCTCTGTGGCCTGATTGCTTGGCGGAATGGTTCTTCGGCTATTCTCCAAGCTCCCTTCCACCCGTCCCTTTCCTCTGTTCTTGTGGGGTCGCTGGGACAAAAGATCCTCCTGTTCCATTCCCGCTCGCACAGCCGTTCTTTGGACGTCTGGAATCAGTTCCTTGACAGATGGGCTATGATCAGCTGGATGCACAGCTCTTATATTTTCCAGTGAGGCCACCTCAGAAGCTGTCGCCACCATTCCTTCCTGCTCTTGTGAAGGTGCCAGCGATGCCACCGCTGTCACCTGTTCCATTGAGATTGCCCGCAGTGACGCTGTTGATACCCCTTCCTGTCCCAGCAAAGGCTTTGCCGCTCCTTCCTGTTCCAGCAATGTCATCAGGATACTACAACTTTTACCAGTTCCTACAAGGCTTCTCGAGAGGATTGCATTGCTGCTCCTTCCCTTTCCATGGGTTCGCTCATGATGCCGCCACCATTCCTTCCTGTCCTGGCAAAGCCGTCACCTGTCTCTCTTCTGGGGGGGTCAATGCCTGTTCTTCCTTCCATGACATCATTGCGTCTGGTCTGATCTCCCTCTTCACCTTAGTGAATCTTTTCGTGACGCCTTAGTTTTAAACTTTTCTGTTACTTTTGGGACTGCTTTAAAAAGTCTGGAATCCGTTTTATTGATGGGCGGCTACTGTCATGACTGTTCCGACTTTATGTATTGTTTTTCCTATGTGTAGTTCCTGCCCATTGCTCTGTTTTTAGTGTCCACTTCCTGTTCTGCCACTGAGCGCTGATTGTACTCACCTGCCTCTAGTTAGTGATCAGGAGACTCACCTGCCTCTGATCATTTATCAGATGGGGTTATATGCCAGCTTCACTTCTGAGTCAAAGCTGGATATTTGCTTTTCCTTGTGCTTAGGCTTCCTGTGCACTTCCCTGCTTCACAATTTATTTGCGTTTTTGACAATAAATATGTTTACCTGCGCTACGCCTGATGTGTCTGCATCTTGGGGTTCCAGACTAGCAGAACGTAACCAGCGTAAGTCAAAGGTGCTCATATCTAACTTCCCCACAAGTGTTGAAAAAACATTTGCATCTGTTATTTATTGCTTTTTTCCCCATTGTACTGTATTTTACCTCTGTAGCTGGATGTGGAAATAGTGCCTCTAAAGTGGCAGCTGGTTGCATCAGCTCTTTGCTCCTTTTGTGTCTTTAACCCTTAACCCTTACATACAAATACAATTGGCTGATTAATTGTCATGTATCTTTAGCTTTGATGTATTTTGAAATTGAAGTACATCTTCCAAACAACAGTTTTTTACAGTGTGTTCCATATTCAGTCATTTTGCACTTAGGACAAATACACACAAATGCGTGCATAGTTTGCTAAACAAACCTCAACAAAGGCCCTTTTTGTCATCGCCCACAAGTTGCAGATATTCTTCATGCATGTTTTGCTTATCGAATGTAAACTGATTTTCTTTTTTTCTTTCTTAATCTTGTTTTTTTATTTTCTTTGACAATCAATACAAGTAAAAGACAGTACTTACACATATACAAATACAACAGGAGTTAGTACTGCATCCATCCATGTATTTCCTACAGCTTGTCCCGTCTGGGGTCGTGAAACCTATCTCAGCTGCATTCGGGCGGTGGGGTACAACTGGACAAGTCGCCACCTCATCTCAGGGCCAACAAACATAGACAACATTTACACTCACATTCACCCATTTGGGTCAATTTAGTGTTGCCAATCAGCATATCCCCAAGTGCATGTCTTTGGAGGTGGGAGGAAGCCGGAGTACCTCGACATGTACATAATCAATCAATCAATGTTTATTTATGTAGCCATAAAGCACAAGTGTCTCAAAGGGCTGCACAAACCACAACGACATCCTCGGTACAGAGCCCACATAAGGGCAAGGAAAAACTCAACTCAGTGGGAAGTCGGTGACAGTGACTATGTTGACTATGAGAAACCTTGGAGAGGACCGCATATGTGGGCAACCCCCCCTCCCAGGGGAGACCGAAAGCAATGGATGTCGAGCGGGTCTAACATGATATTGTGAAAGTCCAGTCCATAGTGGACCCAACATAATGGTGAGAGTCCAGTCCAAAGTGGATCCAATATAGTAGTGAGAGTCCCGTCCATAGTGGAGCCAGCAGGAAACCATCCCAAGCGGAGGCAGATCAGCAGCGAAGTGATGTCCCCAACCGATACACAGGCGAGCGGTCCATCCTGGGTCCCGACTCTGGACAGCCAGTACTTCATCCATGGCCACTGGACCTGTGTCCCCTCCGCCCCCCCTCCTTAAGGGAGAGGGGGCAGAGGAGAAAAAGAAAAGAAACGGCAGATCAACTGGTCTAAAAAGGGGATCTATTTAAATGTTAGAGTATACAAATTAGTTTTAAGATGAGACTTAAATGCTTTTACTAAGGTAGCGTCTCGAACTGTTACCGGAAGGGCATTCCAGAGTATTGGAGCCCGAATTGAAAAGGCTCTACAGCCCGCAGACTTTTTTTGGGCTCTGGGAATCACTAATAAGCCAAAGTCCTTTGAACGCAGATTTCTTGCCGGAACATGTTGTGCAATACAACAGGCGTTTCTCACTCCTCGTTTCTCCTTCTCACAGAGATGGAAAACAAGCCCGCCTTCTTACATACGTCACATACTCTCGCGAGTCTAGTGTCATAGCTCTCGCCGACCAGAGAGGTAGCAGCATGGCTAATGTTAGCTGAAGCAGGTCGTACAAGCAGAGCGGAGCGGAGCTTGTGTCAATACAAGAGAGAGATGGTGTGAAACTTATCACAAATGGAGGAACAACAATACATGCCCAACATAAAGAGCAGGGGGTCCATCATCTGGCGGTGGTTTGGCTTCAAGTGGGAAGATATTCAGCAGACAACACCCATATGCTGTTCAATGTATATACTATGATGATTAACCTGTGTGATGACTGTATTATGCTGATAGTATATATTTGTACCATGAATTGATTAACGTTCACCCCGACTTAAACAAGTTGAAAAACTTATTTGGGTGTTACCATTTAGTGGTCAATTGTACAGAATATGTACTGTACTGTGCAATCTACTAATAAAAGTATCAATCAATCAATCAATGCAAAGTATGCAGCAGAAGTGTTACTACAAAAAAGTAACACTATTAATTTGTTTGCTACAAAAATTAGCTTATCTGCTAATATATAGCATCATTTGAAAAGTCACCTGCTAGAAAATGAAGAGAATTTCATAAAGTCCGTAGTAACCTACCACATAGCGAATACTATTTGATATCCTATTTTACAGCTCATTTTTATTTTACACTTAAAATGTCTCTGACAATCTTGCACTTTCTGTTTTGGAAATGACATGAACGTTTGTGCCACTGCTTAATAACCGTTTAATAAATAGACTTTTGGTCAATCGACCTAGTTGTGATTACCTTTTCTGCATGAAAGTTTAAAAGTAAAATCTATTATTGCAGTATGAACAAGAATGTTTTAATGTAGACACATAGAATCATCTTGCTGCTGTGATTATATGCATCAAGTGTTCATTCAAGGCCAAGGCAAAATATCGAGATACATATCGAATATTTTGATATGGCCTAAAAATATAGAGATATTTAAAAACGTCCATATCATCCAGCCCTAGTTATAATGATCTGAATAAATAGTAGACTTACATGTTACAGTGTACACATTATATTTTATGATGGAACAGAACATAATTACAATGTTATTGAACATAATAATAACAATATTATTTCTCTGGGTTATGGCTCCAAATTACCAACAGTTCATGTATGCAACTTTGTGTATGTAAATAATGTGACACTGTATTACAGCAGTTGTCATTACATTCTTAATATTAAGATTTGAACTTCAAAACATGTTTGTTTGATATCCATTATTGCCTGTTAAATACTATTTTAATCTAAGTGAACGCACTGCACATAATTTAATTGTACACTCTGCTCAGAGCAAGTGAATACGTTGCCATACACCTAGTTCTGCTCAACTCGTTTGCTTAGAAAAATGGCGGCCGATCTGCTACGTTGCATACTACAGTCTATTAAATTCAATTTCGGAAATTAACTAAAAAAGATTCTAAGGCTATAAGTAGTTTCCTAATCTGAATTGATTCTGAAATAAGAAGATGCACCATATTCAGATTTATTGAAGTGCATTTACAAGTTATACAGTGTAGATTTATTAGGTTGTACAGAAATTGTAATGACCTTAAAAAAAGTGATACCAGGACAAAGATGCATTATTCTTCATACTTTATATTTTAGTTGACAAAATTTACTATAAATTTAGTTCACTAAAATGTTGAGGAATTTAGTTGACTAAAACTGAACTAAAACAAAATCAATTTATATGACTAAAACGAAAATACATTTTTGTCAAAAGACTAGTGACTAAAACTAAATAAAAAAATATGGTTAAAATTAACACTGCATTAGGGTAAGGCTTATTTGACCAGTGGTGGGTTTAATTCTACCTCGTATGAACCGCCGGAGTCCTACACGCAGACAGTGCAATTCAACACAAAGCAAGGCCAAACAGGAGTTAAATCCAGCGCACGGAGGAGCCTGTAATCTCTGACTCCTAAAATCCCAACACACTGAATAAAGATGTCGGATGAGGAAAGTTAGGGTAAAAAAAAAGTCTGACATATTTGTGAAAGCATAAAAAAACATTAAACTCTCAACATATAATGCATAACACACTGTTCATTTTTAGCAACGCAACACGACGATGTGTGCAGGTTTTGCAATATGTGTATATATACATATATATATATATATATATATATATATATATATATATATATATATACATATACATACAGTGGGGCAAAAAAGTATTTAGTCAGCCACCGATTGTGCAAGTTCTCCCACTTAAAATGATGATAGAGGTCTGTAATTTTCATCATAGGTACACTTCAACTGTGAGAGACAGAATGTGAAAAAAATCCAGGAATTCACAATGTAGGAATTTTAAAGAATTTATTTGTAAATTATGGTGGAAAATAAGTATTTGGTCAACCATTCAAGGCTCTCACTGATGGAAGGAGGTTTTGGCTAAAAATCTCACGATACATGGCCCCATTCATTCGTTCCTTAACACGGATCAATCGTCCTTTCCCCTTAGCTGAAAAACAGCCCCAAAGCATGATGTTTCCACCCCCATGCTTCACAGTAGGTATGGTGTTCTTGGGGTGCAACTCAGTATTCTTCTTCCTCCAAACACGACGAGTTGAGTTTATACCAAAAAGTTATATTTTGGTTTCATCTGACCACATGACATTCTCCCAATCCTCTGCTGTATCATCCATGTGCTTTCTGGCAAACTTCAGACGGGCCCGGACATGCACTGGCTTAAACAGGGGACACGTGTGGCACTGCAGGATTTGATTCCCTGTCGGCGTAGTGTGTTACTGATGGTAACCTTTGTTACTTTGGTCCCAGTTCTCTGCAGGTCATTGACCAGGTCCCCCCATGTGGTTCTGGGATTTTTTCTCACCGTTCTCATGATCATTTTGACCCCACGGTATGAGATCTTGCGTGTAGCCCCAGATTGAAGGAGATTATCAGTGGTCTTGTATGTCTTCCATTTCCTGATAATTGCTCCCACAGTTGATTTTTTCACACCAAGCTGCTTGCCTATTGTAGATACACTCTTCCCAGTCTGGTTCAGGTCCACAATTATTTTCCTGGAGTCCTTTGACAGCTCTTTGATCTTGGCCATAGTGGAGTTTGGAGTCTGACTGTTTGAGGCTGTGGACAGGTGTCTTTTATACAGATAACGAGTTAAAATAAGTGCCATTAATACAGGTAAAGAGTGGAGGACAGAAGAGCTTCTTAAAGAAGAAGTTACAGGTCTGTGGGAGCCAGAGATCTTCCTTGTTTGAAGTGACCAAATACTTATTTTCCACCATAATTTACAAATAAATACTTTAAAATTCCTACAATGTAAATTCCTGGATTTATTTTTTCACATTATGTCTCTCACAGTTTAAGTGTACCTATGGTGAAAATTACAGACCTCTGTCATCATTTTAAATGGGAGAACTTGCACAATCGGTGGCTGACTAAATACTTTTTTGCCCCACCGTGTATATATATATATATATATATATATATATATATATATATATATATATATATATATATATATATATATATATATATATATATATACACACATATAAATACATACACAAACCCTGTTTCCATATGAGTTGGGAAATTGTGTTAGATGTAAATATAAACGGAACACAATGATTTGCAAATCCTTTTCAACCCATATTCAATTGAATGCACAAAAAACACTCAATAAACATTTGGAAACTGAGGAAACTAATTGTTGAAGCTTTGAAAGTGGAATTATTTCCCATTCTTGTTTTATGTAGAGCTTCAGTCGTTCCAACAGTCTGAGGTCTCCGCTGTCGTATTTTACGCTTTATAATGCGCCACACATTTTCGATGGGAGACAGGTATGGACTGCAGGCGGGCCAGGAAAATACCCGCACTCTTTTTTTTTTTTAACTGAGCCACGCTGTTCTAACACTTGTCTTGCTGAAATAAGCAGGGGCGTTCATGATAATGTTGCTTGGATGACAACATATGATGCTCCAAAACCTGTATGGACCATTGAGCATTAATGGTGGCTTCACAGATGTGTAAGTTACCCATGCCTTGGGCACAGATGCTGGCTTTTGAACTTTGCGCCTATAACAATCCGAATGGTTATGTTCTTCTTTGTTCTGGAGGACACCACGTCCTCTGTTTTCAAATATAATTTGAAATGTGGACTCATTACACCACAGAAAACCTTTCCACTTTACAGCAGTTTGTCTAAGGTGAGCTCAGGCCCAGCCAAGCCAGGGGCGTTTCAGGATATTGTTGATAAATGGGTTTGGCTTTGCAAAGTAGAGTTTTAACTTGGACTTACAGATGTAGCGACCAACTGTAGTTACTGACAGTGGTTTTATGAAGTGTTCCTGAGCCCATGTAGTGATATCCTTTACACACTGATGTCGGTTTTTGATGCAGTACCACCTGAGGGATCAAAAGTCTGTGCTATCATCGCTTACGTGCAGTGATTTCTCCAAAATCTCGGAACTTTTTGATGATTTTACGGACCGTAGATGGTAAAATCCCTAAATTCCTTGCAATAGCTCGTTGAGAAATGTTGTTCTAAAACCGTTGGACAATTTGCTTACAAAGTGGTGACCCTCACCCCATCCTTGTTTGTGAATTACTTAGCATTTCGTGGAACCTGTTTTTATACCCAATCATGGCACCCAACTGTTCCCAATTAGCCTGCACACCTGTGGGATGTTCCATATGAGTGTTTGATGAGCAATTCTCAACTTTATCAGTATTTATTGCCACCTTTCCCAACTTCTTTGTCACATGTTGCTGGTATCAAATTCTAAAGTTAATGATTGTTTGCAAAAAAAAAAGTTTATCTGTTTGAACATCAAATATGTTGTCTTTGTAGCATATTCAACTGAATATGGGTTGAAAATGATTCGCAAATCATTGTATTCTGTTTATATTTACATCTAACACAATTCCCCAACTCATATGGAGACGGGGTTTGTATATATGTATGTATATATGTATATGTATATGTATATATATATATATATATATATATATATATATATATATAATATAGCCATCCATTTTCTACCGCTTATTCCCTTTGCGGGGGGCGCTGGTGCCTATCTCAGCTACAATCAGGCGGAAGGCGGGTTACACCCTGGACAAGTCGGCACCTAATCGCAGGGGTAACACAGATAGACAGACAACATTCACAGTCACATTCACATACTAGGGCCAATTTAGTGTTGCCAATCAACCTATCCCCAGGTGCATGTCTTCGAAAGTGGGAGGAATCCAGAGTACCTGGTGGGAACCCACGCATTCACAGGGAGGACATGCTAACTCCACACAGGAAGATCCCGAGCCCGGGATTGAACCCCAGACTACTCAGGACTTTCGTATTGTGAGTTCTAAGTTATTTTGTGCTGGCACATACTTGAGAGTATGTGTTGTTTTGGTGATGACTGTTGAAATGGTGGATGGGTGCGTTGCAATTTATGGACATAGCATTAATAGTGTCACCCTGGGTCACTGAGCCTTTCGGCCTCAACACTAAAAACCCTCTGCAGGGGTGGCCAGCCACAGGGTGATCGTTCCCAGGCTTGTGTCAATCCCAATTAATCATGAGAGTTGCTTGGTGTTGAGCAGCAGTCTTCTCCTGGGTCTATGCATGGCAGGGGCCTTCTTTTCCCTGAATCAAGCCTAAGCTGACTGCATACCTCCTGGCTTGCTACTTGGGGGCCCAACAGGGGTCTTGCCTCCTCATGAACAGCCACAGGCTGCCTTTTTGGCTGCCTCTGATGCAGCTTTGATGGCTATACGCAAGCTTTGGCCTCGGATTCCCAGGTCTACAAGCAATTTGTGGTGGTAGATCTCGCCACAAAGCCTCTGCAGCCCCCTTCCACTGGCTGGACCTCAATGTACCAGCCAAGATGTTGTGCTGCAGCTGCAAGCTCGGCATATCGTAGATGTTTTGGCTCGTAAGCCTCATCCACTGAGTCCTCCCAGGTTACTGTAAGTTTAATGATGAACACCTTTTTTGTGAAGGGGACCAGAGCACCATTTCCGGTCTCAGAGTGGTTAAGGCAATCACTGGAGGAAACGCAAGCTGCCGGCCAAGATCAGCCAGCATCTTCTAGTCTTGGGTGAAGTGTAGCTGGTATGGAGCCGTTCCTGACTACCTTTGCCCCTTTGCGGACAAAGGTAATTGCTTGCTCGTGTTTGGCTGCTGGTGGTGGTAGGGTGTTGGTGGCAATTTGTTTATCCTCCAGGGTGGACGCAAGGGTCTTTAGGACTTGGTTGTGACGCCACATGTAACGTCCTTGGGTGAGACTGGTTTTGCACCCTGTGAGAATGTGCTTGAGGGTGGCTGGCATGGAACAAAGGGCACACACCAGGTCTTCGCCGAACCACTGGTAAAAATTAACTGGTGTTAAAAGGATGTCGTATGTAGCTCTGATGACAAAGCTCAACTGCCTCGCTTTCATGGCCAACATGTCCTTCCAGCTGATCTTCCTCCTCTCCACACTGTCCCATCTCGTCCACTGACCCTGTTTACCCAGAGAGACTGCCTACCCCTGGCGGCGTACTTTGTCCACCATCATCTTCCTGTGCTGTGGCCTTACTCCAAGCTGGGCGGGTAGCTGTTAGCCCAAAGCTTCCTATTCCTTGCTGAACATAGCCCACAATGTTAGCATATCTGAGGGCCGCTGTTGCTTCTTTCACTGCTTTGGCTTTTCTCCATTTGCTCCCTGTTGCCAAAGTAGGTGCATTGTTGCTCACTACTAAGTCTCTGGATTCATTCAGTGTCATCCGGAGTCTTGTTTTTACAAACTTGAACTCCTCCATGAGACTGGTGAGGGGCAGCTTGAGGACGCTATCTCCGCAGAGTCCTACGGTGGTAAGGCATTGTGGAACTCCGAGCCATTTTTTGATGTAGCCTATGACTCCTCTTTACAACTTCTCCACGGTTGAGGTTGGGACCTCATAAACTGCGAGGGGCCACAGTATCCTGAGTAGGAGTCTGAACTGCTGGCACCTGGCCATTAACTTTCCAGGCAGTTGGGTGTTATCGATGAACTGTTGGCCACTGCTGACTTATGCAGTTGTTGCACCTGGTCTTTGTTCTCCAGGCTTGCATCGTACGACCTGCCAAGGCTCTTTACACGCTGCTCAAATACTGTTGGGACCGGTTCGTCGCCGACGAAGAATTTCATGTCCGAGAGCACTCCCTTCACAACAGAGATGCTTCGTGACTTGGATGGTTTGATCTTCATACGGGCCCAAGTGATGTTCTATTCCAGTTTTCTGAGAAGCCTCTTGGTGCACGGGACGGTGGTGGTGAATGTTTTAATGTCTTCCATGTAAGCTCTGAGTGGGGGGAGGCGCTGGCCAGAGTCAAACCGCTGACCTCCTACCACCCACTTTGAGGCACGGATGATGACCTCCATTGCCATCGTGAATGCGAGTGGTGAGAGAGTGCGTCACGCTATCATGCCTACTTCCAAGCGCTGCCAAGAGGTGGTAAAGTCAGAGGTGGTGAAGCAGAACTGTATGTCCTGGCAGTAGGATTTAACCAGGGCTGTGATGGTGTCCGCAATGTGGAAGAGATGTTAAAGGCAGACCACAGGAGTTCATGGGGTACCGAACCAAAGGCATTGGCAAGGTCCAGTAAGACTACGTGGAGATCCTTTTTCTCCGCCTTTGCCACTTGGATCTGGTGCCAGATCATGCTGGAATGTTCTGAGTACCCGGAGATCCTCTGTGCAATGACACTGAAGAAGATTTTGCCCTCATCTTCTTATGCCGTGCTGTCCTCACAAGTCTCCAGAGAAACCTTAGGACGTCCAGTGCATTCTTGTACACCTTGTATGGGACTCCATTTAGCCCCAGGGCTGATGTGGTTCTTGCTCGGCGCACCTCAAAAATCATTTTACTTTGTGTTTGTAAATAAGTCATTGTACCAACTGTAATCTTTTAATGGTAGACATAGGGAGACCTGAAAAAAATATGTTGCAGTAATTGAGGCGAGACGTAACGAACGCATCAATACTGATGTCAGCGTCTGTGATGGACAAAATGGGATGAATGTTAGCAATATTACAGAGATGAAAGAAGGCTGTTTTAGTAAAACTCTTGATGTGTGACTCAAATGAGAGAGTTGGGTCGAAGATAATACCGAGATTCTTTACGGAGTCACTTTGTGCAATTGTTTGGTTGTCAAAGCAGGACCGATAATCAGCATTTCTGTTTTCTTAGTTTTAAGTTGCATAAAGTTGCTTGAAGTCCATTGTTTAATTTCATTTAGACACGCCTCCAGGTGGTTACAATCTGGCATGTTGGTCAGCTTTGATGCATGTAGAGTTGGGTCTCATCAGAATAAAAGTGAAAACTAATACCATATTTGCGTATGATGTCACCTAGCGGCAGCAAGTACTTGCTGAAGATTGCAGGGACAAGAACCGAAACCCATGTTGATACTAATAAATAACACATAATTGTCTTTAAATGTATGTCTAAATGTTTTTATTATTTGTAATGTAATACATGTGTCATAGCCAATTATGCAAATTATAAAATGAAGTCATTTTGACATATCTTGTTCATGCCACCGCTGCCACAAAAAGATGAACGTTTTGTGTAAAACACTGCACCAAATAGTGAAATAGCCCCTAGTTTGTCATCAGTCTTGTGAGCATGAACCGCACGTGCAGTTTTTTCATTAGCCTAAGAGGAACAAACGTTTTGCTCCACAAAATCTGCTGATGAACAAGATGACACCCAAATAAATAACGGGATAAGTAAAAATAAACTGAAAAATATTGTTGCTCCTGCTCGCCAGAAAAAAACTATGAAAGTTTTGAGGTTTGTAATCTAAATTCGCACATCTATGTTGTTTAGTGAAGTGGTTCTCACACCTTTTTCACCAAGTACCACTTCCAAAAACACTTGGCTTTCCAAATACCACCATACCGACCAACATTAAAATACAGTAGCGTAGTAGACCTATGTATTCATTAAAAACAAAAAAGAGGTTTTATCTAACAAGCATATAAAATAATTCTGGCCACTGTAACATTACATACAATGCACAATCATCAACAATGATACGCCATACACAGTACAGATTTACAGACTTCTTCTGGTGTACCACGATGGTACGCTTACAACAGTTTTAGAATCAAAGTGCATTACTGATGGAAGATTTGGGACAGAAAAAATAACTTTTAGATTGTATAGGATAATACTGTAGCTTTCGTGGTCTTTAATAATGTGTAAACTTTTAACACGGTGTTTACATGTACTTGGTGAGCTTCAGATCACTGTCACTACAGAGAGGATGTAATGTGGAATATTTACTTTGGACTCGCTGCCTCTAGTCTGCAGAGGTCACACATGTGTATGCTGTCGTCTTGCTGGTTGGTGGCTTTGGATGGTGTTAAAGCCATGTGGTCCAATGTGGCAGAAAATGTAAGCTCAGATAAAACAGCTTACAAGGACGGAGCATTAGATAGATGGATAGATAGTACTTTATTATGTGAGCTTCTCCATGTCCATGCTAAAACACAGAATGTTTATGTGAGCAGTTTAAGGTAGTACCAACATTTGAATGTGAATTTAATAAACACACTTTCAAACAGCACGTCCAAATAAACCCCGTATTAAGACTGCATTGTCCTCGAGCTGGTTGTGTGGTTACATTCTTCCATTTTGCTGCCATATCTCCTGTTCTTGGCAGCTCACAATTCAATTAGCAGAGAAGAGAAACAGATACCAGGATACACGCTTGCATGGGACTCAAATGCGTCTTCTTGGTGTATTTATGCTGGGCGTAATCTTGCAAGTGGTGTACAAGCCCTGTTGTGGCAACAGCGATAGCTGCCTATGGACTTTTGATGTAGGCTACAAAAACTTGTGGGCGGTTTGAACATGACACATACCAATGTGGTAAAAAGTTCATCATTGACGTCGAAGAGCTGACCTTAGTCAGATTGTGGTATTTATGTCAGCCCTTCGTGTTTGTTGTTCTGTTAAGCTTCACTATGTCTTGCAAGGGTCAGTCAATACTGAACTGAAACACAGTATCTTGTCAAATCACAATTCACTTTAGTGAACAAGTTCACTAGTTAATGATTAGATAATATAATAACATGAGTTACATTTTCACATACTTTGATTAAAAGAGACTGACCATTACTTTTGACATCTTTTTTTTTTTACATTTCTTAAACATTGTTGCTAAATAGAAAAGTTTGTGTAGTGCAGTAGAGTTCTCCATAAAAATCAATTTGAACATGAATAATTGGTGATAATCTGGACAAAAGTCCATATATTAGTAAAAAAATGCACACTTTAAAGAAACTGTAATGTAGTTCTCAAACCAACATACCAAGGGCTCAGCAACCTCTTATTTATCCAAACAACAAAACAACATTACAGTAAACACACAGACACACACACACACACACACACACACACACACACACACACACACAAAAGTCTTGTTGGTGCGCTCCAAAAGGATAACCGCCATGTTATCCTTTTGCTATACCGCCGGGGCGGTATAGCTCGGTTGGTAGAGCGGCCGTGTCAACAACTTGAGGGTTGCAGGTTCGATCCCCGCTTCCGCCATCCTAGTCACTGCCGTTGTGTCCTTGGGCAAGACACTTTACCCACCTGCTCCCAGTGCCACCCACACTGGTTTAAATGAAATTTAGATATTGGGTTTCACTATGTAAAGCGCTTTGAGTCACTAGAGAAAAGCGCTATATAGATATAATTCACTTCACTTCACTTTACAATAAACAACAAAAAAAGAAAATTTTACATTGTGTTGGCTAACATTTGTGACATTGTTTTGGAGTGATAAACGAGTAGTGGTTTCACATATTCCCCGCTAGCGTTAGAACAAACTAGCAGTGTAAGGCGATCCTTTAACGGCTTGTGTCCCAGCAGTGATTTTATTCATTTTCATCACAATTAAAGACTTCAAAAAATTCTCTAACTAAAGGTGCTGCAAGCCAAATGCTAACTAGCTAAAACGCTAGCTCAAAGCGGTTGTTTAGCAACCCAAAGCTATTTAGCGAGACTGTGAGAGTTTGGACACATTTAAAGCATTGTTCATGACAAAAAGTAATCTCTATGACAAGCTGACACATCTTTGACCATCACAAGGTCTGAAAATTGGGGAAATAAACACATCAGAAGTGCAGCTCGCTGTCGAAGCTTTTCGAAATGGCCGCCCCAGTGTGTACTGTATGTAAACCAGATGAGACGTAGCGAGCCTCGAATCTTCAAAATGACTGCGGCCGTGTGTACAGGATGTAAACAGGATGTGACGTAGGGGTCCTTTTAAATGGCAGCATGCAAAATAATTGAATGAATGAATGACATGTTCGCACACACAGCCATTATTGGCGAGATGTAAAGGTTTGTAAACCGTAAAGGTCGCTTATAAAGAAAAGCCTTCATAAATCGGGCTTCTTCTAGTATCTGACTGTATGTATGTACTTGGAAAAGTTCTTAAAATTACTTATTGGGTCATGTTTGCATACAATTTTAGTTTGGGTACTAGAACAATAACTTAAAGGCCTACTGAAATTAGATTTTCTTATTTAAACGGGGATAGCATGTCCATTCTATGTGTCATACTTGATCATTTTCGCGATATTGCCATATTTTTGCTGAAAGGATTTAGTAGAGAACATCCACAATAAAGGTCGCAACTTTTGTGGCTAACAGAAAAGCTCTGCCTTTACCGGAAGTCGCAGACGATGACGTCACATGTTGATGGCTCCTCACATCCTCACATTGTGTTTAATGGGAGCCTCTAACAAAACCAGCTATTCGGACCGAGAAAACGACAATTTCCCTATTAATTTGAGCGAGGATGAAAGATTCGTGTTTGAGGATATTGATAGCGACGGACTAGAAAAAAAAAAAAAAACAAGTTAAAAAAAAACCCAACACGATTGCATTAGGACGGGTTCAGATGTTTTTAGACACATTTACTAGGATAATTCTGGGAAATCCCTTATCTTTCTATTGTGTTGCTAGTGTTTTAGTGAGTTAAATAGTACCTGATAGTTGGAGGGGTATGTCCGCGGGTGTCTTGACGCCAATGTCTCAGCGAAGTCGACGGCAGCTTTATGGACGGGGCAAGCTCAGCTGATCTCCGGTAAGAAGCGACTTTTTACCACAATTTTCTCACCGAAACCTGCTGTTTGACATTCGGTCGGGAACCATGTTCGCTTGACCGCTGTGATCCATAGTAAAGAATCACCGTGTGTTTGTGTGGCTAAAGGCTAAAGCTTCCCAACTCCATCTTTCTAATTTGACTTCTCCAATATTAATTGAACAAATTGCAAAAGATTCAGCAACACAGATCTCCAAAATACTGCGTAATTATGCCGTTAAAGCAGACGACCTTTAGCTGTGTGTGCGCAGCGCTCATATTTCCTAACAGCCCGTGACGTCACGTGTACACGTCATCATTACGCAATGTTTTCAAGAAAAAACTCCCGGGAAATTTAAAATTGCAATTTAGTAAACTAAAAAGGCCATACTGGCATGTGTTGCAATGTTAATATTTCATCATTGATATATGAACTATCAGACTGCGTGGTGGGTTGTAGTGGGTTTCAGTAGGCCTTTAATATTAAATGCAGTTTTAGTTGTCGGTAGACAAACAACACTTATAGCCAGTTTAAATGTTATTTTTCAAAATGAAGTATCATTTTCTTCTCAAACTTACTGTAACTTTTAACCTTCATAAATTGCCTTTTAATCTATACTAGTTGGTAATTTCAGTCACTTGTAAAAGAACAAAATCTGGAGTTGGGCTGCATTGTTATGGCCCAAATAATGATTATTTTCTTCAAAAGAGACACAATTATTCATTGAGTTAGGTAAAACACTGTTTTCCCCACAATTCAGCAACCTAAGACTGAAAGAAACCTAATTTATAGACAAGTGTATGTGTTTTGTTCATTATTAGTATTAACAACAGTAACAACCTTAGCTCTATTTCACCCTAATTTAATCGTGTCAGCTAAAAAAACGTGATCATGATTATATGTGGAGCACTAATCTGGGGTTTGACTTTAAGCAAATGTATATAACATTGGATAAATGGATGATTTTGCGACTGCAATCCACTGCCAGACAGAAGTACATTGTATAATATTCAAATCGAGTTACAAAGAGACATAAAGTCAGCAACCTCAGAGCTGCCCATGAGGCGGCCATATCTATTTCAAGTTTGCAAACTGTTGCCACAAAATTCTGGTCACACCAGGACTGGGAGGACCATGAGTGCAATGAAATAAAACAAGGACTATTTTTGTTGAGTTGTCATTTTTAAGTACATTTTATGTGGTGTTTTTTATGCTTTAAAAGTTCATACAGTAGTAGTTTGTCAATTAAGTTCCTGTACTAGAAATGACTTTTACGAGATGAATTGACTGCCCACAATAACTCAGATGATGGGTAAAACATTCAAAGAATAGTGTAATTTCAAGTGTTGCTTATGCATGACTTGGACTAAAAGCTTCCACAGAGAGTGACGGCAGAGGCAGGAAAGTTGTGCACTGTGATAAAACCCAGGCCTAAAACCAGTGAGGAGAAGGTTTCCTCTTGGCTGTTTGGCGTCTCATTTCAATACATAGATTTAAAGGTTATTGCAAGTTCAGTTTGCCAAGTCAATGGAAGATTGTTAAAACGTAAATCAACTGTCAACATTGCTTGGCATTATCTTCTGATGTGACAAAAAAACAGCACATTATGACACCATCTTAAACACTTCCACTGTCAATAACGGCACAACGTTTCAAATAAAGTTTGTCTTGATTTTGCATTTTAATATCAGTGACATATTGCCTAACTTAACCTGATGTTTGTTTATCTTGAGGTCGGATTTGCTTCTCCATGAGCTTTATAAAACATGTTGAAATGAGACTTACTTCTTAACTGTGTGATGTTAGGGAGCAAAATATCCTGTTGCTATGCTGTATGTGACCAAATATCTGAACTGCATTGTTCACTAACTTCACCCTAGAGCAGGTTTCTACAACATTTACTATCAAAAGATCCATAATTCCCCAACTTCCTGTCTGTTTAAACACAGTTAACATTAGGGTGAAATCGCAACATACAGTTGCAACATTGCAATACAATACTATTGCAATGTTGCATGCAGCATTGATAATATACATATGATACAGCAATAATACAACAGTCAAGGGATTATTTTCCGGACAATAGAGCGCACCAGTATATAAGCTGCAGCCACTAAATTTTGGAAGAAAAAAATATTTGACCATATATTAGCCGCACCGGTTTATAAGCCGCAGATATATACATTGCAAAATTTGTTATTTACACAGTAAGATTATGAAAATGTTTATTTATATACCTTAATTGTTCCCAAACGATGCCTGTAGCACGGCAGTCAAACGGCTGATCAAACACAACAGACGTCATTCATGGACCCACTAGCTTTGGTGCCATAGCACAAACAATAATAAATCAGTGTATTTGCTCATTTCTTTTCTAAAACTATTTGCATGACTGTTAGCGAAGAAAAGTCCATAAATTATCCGCACCGTTTTATAATCAATCAATCAATCAATGTTTATTTATATAGCCCCAAATCACAAATGTCTCAAAGGACTGCACAAACCATTACGACTACAACATCCTCGGAAGAACCCACAAAGACGCAGGATTCAGAGTGTAGGAAAAAAGTAGCATCTTATAGTCCTGAATTTAAGGTATATGGGAAAGAAAACCAGCTACAATAGAGCAGTAGTGCTACTATAATACGTCTACGGATGTGTACTGATTTCGGAACTTTTACCAATCGAAGGTACCGTCCATCCATCCATCCATTTTCTATCGCTTATCCATTTCGAGGTTGCGGGGGGTGCTGGAGCCTATTTCAGCTACAATCGGGCAGAAGGCGGGCTACACCCTGGACAAGTCGCCACCTTATCGCAGCGCCAACGCAGATGGACAGACAACATTCACACTCACATTCATTCACACACTAGGGCCAATTTAGTTGCCAATCAACCTATCCCCAGGTGCATGTCTTTGGAGGTGGGAGGAAGTCGGAGTACCCAGAGGTACCGATTCACCTAAAATTTTTTTTTTTTTTAAAAAACCTTTGTTGTATGTGACGTCACTTCAGGTTGCAAGCACTTGCCCGCGGACTCTGACTCAAGCACTTGATGGGGAAACAAGCACTCAGCCGAATGGCCTCCGGTTGCAATTTTCCATGGCAACAAAAAATTCACAAAATTTACGGTTTGGATCATTTTGATTTATGACGGTTATGCTAACCGGCAGGATTTTTTCCACGGTTTATATTTAAGAAAGTTTTATCGCTGCATACTCAGTTTAGGGCACAGCAGTTATTGTCTGTATTGGTCTGTTCACTTTGTGCAAGATGTGACGACTGTGGTTTACTCTGAACTATATGTCCATAGTTGCTTGCATACACTTGCACACTGAAAAGGGCTTTTTTAGGCCACTTCAACAAGACAAAATCAATGTTGAGAGCAGTGATGGGCAAACTACTTAGAAAATGTAGTAAGATAAGCTACAAGTTACTCTTCATTAAATGTATCCAGGCTACAGAGGACGCTATATCCAGAGAATTGTAGCAAGATACACTACAAGCTACATGGCAAGAGTAGTACTACATTACAGCTACATTATATAAATATATAACTTAATGTACAACTTTCCACCAAACAAGAGAAAAAATAGTCTGTTTGTTCATTAAAATAAACACGAGCTAGAAACATGCCCGTTGTCTGGCTTTTTAACATTTATTTTTAATTGCTTACAATGTACAACACCTCCAGGCAACTTCAACCCTGTACTAACACTTCCCATCCCATCTCCCAGGATTGTAAATAACCAAATGTAAATAATCAGATGTATATATTTGTTCCTATGCTATCTTAACTCACTATGTTCTCTGCTCGCTGTACATATCCTACTAAGTCAGACCTTCACTGTTACAGTGTCAATTTCTCTGATGATGCAATTGTTGAAGACTGAAGTGCTAATATCAACCAAACCCTCCTCATCCCACCCCCCATATTGTAAATAATGTATATAATTCAATGTATATACTCCGATGATTTACCTGTGTGATGACTGTATTATGCTGATAGTATATATTTGTACCATGAATTGATTTACGTGGACCCCGACTTAAACAAGTTGAAAAACTTATTGGGGTGTTACCCTTTAGTGGTCAATTGTACGGAATATGTACTGAACTGTGCAATCTACTAATAAAAGTTTCAATCAATCAATCAATCAATCAATCAATCAAGGAAAAACACGAGAAACAGGGCAAAAATAGGGCAATGAAACAATAATAATGATAAATAAACAACATAATATATACTGTAATGGAGACAGGATACATTACTGTTTTAACAAAAACCACAGTGGGGTAATTACAATAACCTGGCCAAAGGAACAAAACATTTGTCTCACAAAAAGACATTAAAGGGGAACTGTACTTATTTTAGAATTATGTCTATCGTTCACAATCATTATGAAAGACATGACAACGGATGGATTAAAAAAAAAAAAGCATTTTAATTTGTAAATAAACGTAAATAAAAGTCATCTTATAGCGGAGCCAATGGGGGGTCCTCTATTCCACCCATACAACCCAATAAATAACCATCCAAAAAACGCCCAAAAAACTAAATTTACATTTTGTGACTTACATGTGTAACCAAGTATTAGTGATATTGTTATTACAAGCGCTAATGCAGAGTAAACTATTTATAGCGGCAACGTGTACACCAGTTTATGATGCCATGTTTACATCATTGAGTGGTCAGATGTTTTCTCACTTTCCTGCTCCTTGGAAGTTTTTTGTAGATCATAAAACATGCATCTTACCTTGATAAAGGAAGGCTGAGGCATTTTCAAACAAGTTGGTACATTTTGACAGCCAATTTAGACCTTTGATTGATTGAAACTTTTATTAGTAGATTGCACAGTACAGTTCTGTACAATTGACCACTAAATGGTAACACCCGAATAGGTTTTTCAACTTGTTTAAGACGGGGTTCACTAGGGGTGTGGGAAAAAATCGATTCAAATTTGAATTGCGATTCTCATGTTGTGCGATTCAGAATCGATTCTCATTTTTAAAAATTTTATTATTTTTAATTTTTTTTTTTTTTTTTTTTAATCACTCCAACAAAACAATACACTGCAATACCATAACAATGCAATCCAATTCCTAAACCAAACCTGACCCAGCAACACTCAGAACTGCAATAAACAGAGCAATTGAGAGGAGACACAAACACGACACAGAACAAACCAAGAGTAGTGAAACCAAAATGAATATTATCAACAACAATATCAATATTAGTTATCATTTCAGCAAAGCAGTGATTAAAAATCCCTCATTGACATTATCATTAGACATTTATTAAAAAAAACAAACAAACAGAACAATAGTGTCACAGTGGCTTACACTTGCATCGAGTCTCTTTAGGGGAACATTATCACCAGACATATGTAAGCGTCAATATATACCTTGATGTTGCAGAAAAAAGACCATATATATTTTTAACTGATTTCTAACTGATTTCCCAACTCTAATTGGGTGAATTTTGGCGAATTAAATGCCTTTCTATTATTCGCACTCGGAGCAATGACGTCACAACGTGACGTCACCTAGGTAGTCAATCCGCCATTTTCTCAAACACATTACAAACACCAAGTCAAATCAGCTCTGTTATTTTCCGTTTTTTCGACTGTTTTCCGTACCTTGGAGACATCATGCCTCGTCGGTGTGTTGTCGGAGGGTGTAACAACACGATCAGGGACGGGTTCAAGTTGTCTTACGTAGAGTGTGCATCGATTATCACGGCATGCTAATTGATTCTAACATCCTATTTAGGCTAGCTGTATGTACATTTGTAGTTTTATTTGCATCCAGCCTTTCCCTCCACCCACATTTAATGCCAAACAAACAAATACCAATCGACGGATTTAAGTTGCTCCAGTGTCACAAGATGCGAAAGTCCCGACCGTTTGGTCTGCACATTTTACCGTCGATGCTAAGGCAGACATGGCACAGAGATGTATTGATATCCTGCAGATGCATTTCCAACAAATCACAAAGGTGACTTTTGTTGATGTTATTGACTTATGTGCTAATCAGACATATTTGGTCGCGGCATGACTGCCAGCTAATCGATGCTAACATGCTATTTAGGCTAGCTGTATGTACATTTGTAGCTATATTTGCATCCAGCATTTCCCTCCACCCACATTTAATGCCAAACAAACACTTGCCAATCGACGGATTTAAGTTGCTCCTGCCCTTTTTCCCGGCGATGCTAAGGCAGACATGGCACAGAGATGTATGGATATCCTGCGACACTCAATCGTTGGTTAGAAGGTGATCGCCGAATAGCGTCAATAGCAATTCGCTCAATAGCTTCAGTTTCTTCTTCAATTTCATTTTCGCTATCTGCCTCCATACTCCAACCATCCGTTTCAATACATGCGTAATCTGTTGAATCGCTTAAATCTTGCTGTGCTATCCGCCATTGTTTGTTTGTATTGGCATCACTGGATGACGTCGCAGGAAAATGGACGGTGGCTTCACAGATAGCGAAAATCAGGCACTTTAAAGCCTTTTTTCGGAATATTCCATGATGGGTAGAATTTTTAAAAAAACTTCGAAAAATAAAATAAGCCACTGGGAACTGATTTTTATTGGTTTTAACTCTTCTGAAATTGTGATAATGTTTCCCTCTAAGCTTGACAACACACTGTGTCCAATATTTTCACAAAGATAAAATAAGTCATCTTTTTGGTTCGTTTGATAGTTAAAACAAATTTACATTATTGCAATCATTTGATAAAACATTGTCCTTTACACTTATAAAAGCTTTTTACAAAAATCTACGACTCCGCTTGCATGTCAGCAGACTGGGGTAGATCCTGCTGAAATCCTATGTATTTAATGAATAAAGAATCCTTTTAAATCGGGAAAAGAATCGTTTTTGAATAGAGAATCGTGTTGAATTGAAAAAAAAAATCGATTTTGAATAAAATTCCGACCCCAAGAATCGATATTGAATCGAATCTTGGGACACCCAAAGATTCGCAGCCCTAGGGTCCACATTAATCAATTCATGGCAAATGGTAAAGGGTTACCAGGTAATTGAAAAATGACACAAAAACACAGACTTTTGTTCGCATTTATTTAATATCTAGATTACATTAATAAAAATACATCCATCGTTATGTCTTTTATAACAATAAGCAAAATAGAATAAAAAAGTGCACTTCTCCTTATACAACTACATCTTTACATGAATGGAAATTGATAAAGGTGAACATATTAAAATCAAACATTTTCCTGATTGTGGAACAGAGTCAAACAAAATGAAATTCCTCCCCAACTTCTACATTTTAAGTTCTTATATAGGTAATAATGTTCATGTAACTGAGAGTGTACATATGTGTGACGGTCCACAACTGTATGCGGCGAACTTCAGCTCCACATTGCTGTCGCTTCAACAGATCACTGGCACCAGGTGGATTATGAGTTTCTTTTATTACAGTGTCCTGCAAAACAGTGCAAATTTTAAGACTGTGAGTCCACTTGGGTCACGGGATTCTCAGTTTGGAGGCGTCGCAGTTCTGATGTTTGACATAATAAACCACAGTTTCATTGTACAAACAACATGTTACATTTGGGTGTGATTGTATAGCGTGTTTAAACCAAATCTTCATACTAATTTTCATATTCATTTCTCCATTGGTTTCACATGTACTGACAATGGTGTACTCAAATTAACAATAAGCCTTTTTTATATGCAAAATACACAGTAAATTTACAGAAAATACATTTTACAGAATGTCCTTAAACACACCTCACATCCAAAATGGCTGCTTCAAACCATGCGGTTGATAAACCAGGCTGCGGCCTAGCCAAGCTACCATTAGCATCATTATAATAGGTGAGGACAACTATGTGAACAACCAAACAAACACAGTGGCATGAAATATAATATTACCTGCAAAACAGTGCAAATTGTAAGACTGTGAGTCCACTTGGGTCACGGGATTCTCTAAATAACACATCAACAATCACCAATTAGTTTACACAGTAAAAGTGTGTTATTGTCTTTAAAATATCACTCTAGGATACAGTTTTGGTCAATACCAATTAGCGAACCTTTTTATGTGTCTGTTACAAAGTACTAATCAAAATATAAACAGTTAATATTCACTAATTAGTAATCAATCCCGGACAAAACAGAAACGTGTCTAACCAGTTTGGAGGCGTCACAGTTCTGAGCACTTCCCACAGGTAACCGTACATACCTCTTCTCGCCAGCAATAGGCGCTGTTGCAACACTTCATTCATAACTTAATTAAGTATAATGAGCATATGTTTTCTACACCGTTACATATGGAACCAAATGGCCCCAACAAGGGTCAATTACTATTAACTGACATTTTAGCAGGGGACACTCGACAACTCCCTCTGGGAGTCCTCACACTCCACTGTATGTGTTTATTTTAGTATACAGTCCACCTCTTCCATGTCCAGTCCAGTTTTGATTTGGGCTTAAAAGGTAAACAACTAAAATTAATGTTTTGGCATTGTTTTAACGAAACGCATACATTTTTCCAAATTTGGCCAAGTAGAAGCATTGTGGGTTTCTCAGATGTCGTCTACATCACTAAAAAAAAATCTTAAGGAAGAGAATTCCTTTGCCATCTTCTACTAGGTTTTTTTTTTGTTTTTTTTTGTAAATCACTCGCTTGAATATTTCCTCTACTCTTCTCCGACTCCCTCGGCGTCATTTGGGATGTGCGTGTCTGGAGTGATTTCCTTTCCTGGTTCTACGACCCGCCCTCTCTTGCCTCTGATTGGCTTTTCTCTAATGTTTTGCCCCAATCTTGACTCATTATAGTAAAAAAACCAATTCACATTGCATTTTCTTGTAAATTGTTGGCCCCTGCCCGTGGAGTTGCACTAGTCCATTTATCTTTCTTTTCACTTTCTCTTCTCCCTTTCTTCTTTTGTAACTTGTTGCTTTGTAGCTGAGCTACCCACTACCATGGTCAAAAAATAGCTAAGCTTCGGAAATTGTTACTGCTTTGAAAAGTAGTAGTTAAGCTACGTAGTTTCGCTACATGTAATGAGCTGCTGCCCAACACTGGTTGAGAGGTAATCAAATGATATTGTTAGATATAATATTGAGTGCTTGTTCTACGTATTTGCCAACAGTAGATCCTATTTTCTGTTGCATTACAAGGTTTACGGCATCTTGGAACTTTGTTTTTCTCCATCCTGGAACAAGAGGTTAGAAAGCCAGAGATTGCTAACTTTATTTGCTTGACTGAAACAGGAATTTTTTGAATGTTGAGTTTATCATGGGTGTTTTTCAACTCACTGGATGCATTCCAAGTAGGACAGATTCCAAGGCAAATAAATGTATAAAGCACAATTCGTACACCAGGAAATTCAAAGTTTTTTACAGAAAATTGCAAGAAGGCAAAAGTAAAAAATAAAATCACCATGAAAAATAATCACAAAAATCCATCCCATCCATCCATTTTCTACCGCTTATTCCCTTTCGGGGTCACGGGGGGCGCTGGCGCCTATCTCAGCTACAATCGGGCGGAAGGCATGGTACACCCTTGACAAGTCGCCACCTCATCGCAGGGCCAACACAGATAGACAGACAACATTCACACTCACATTCACACACTAGGGCCAATTTAGTGTTGCCAATCAACCTATCCCCAGGTGCATGTCTTTGGAGGTGGGAGGAAGCCGGAGTACCTGGAGGGAACCCACGCATTCACGGGGAGAACATGCAAACTCCACACAGAAAGATCCCGAGCCTGGATTTGAACCCAGGACTGCAGGACCTTCGTATTGTGAGGCAGACGCACTAACCCCTCTGCCACCGTGAAGCCCATCACAAAAATCTATCGATAAAATATTTTCAATTGTTGTGACAGTTTGACCCCACACTGTCACTGTTTGACCTTTGGCTTCCTCTCAAACTGTGCACATTTTTTAGGAAGCTCAAAACATTCAATCATGTTAGTGAAAAGTATTATTTTTTCAGTCAGTGGAAATCATGCTCAACAAACAAATTGTAACCTCTCACTCACCATGGCTCTGAATGCGTGGCTAAAAGAGTCAGAGTGGGGCTGAGGGCTTTATGTAGGTGAGCACATCTGCCTTGACTAATGAGGCCTAATTTGGGCCGAACCATGACTGTCAGGAGCTGGGTGTTGCGGAGGGATACTGGACATTTAAAAATTGTGTTGTCTAAGCCTGTATACACTGTGTACAAAAATGAGTGACCGCCTTGACTTTTTACTTGTTAATGGACGAGGGATGTAATGGTAAACTTAATTATGATAATTGACGATAAAATTCCAGACCGTTAAGAATACCGTCAATTTTTTATTACAAAAAAACCCACGTCATTTATTAATGCATGTTAGGCAACACGAAGTCAGGCGCATGCGCACTAGCGTAATTTTGCTTGATAATCATGGCGGATTAACTACACAGACTTTGCTCCGGAGATTTCCCTTTGGAGTAAACGGAGCCAAGCGCATTGTTTAATGTAATTTTCCCTAGCTTCCCGGAGTGTGTTTCAGAGCGCACTGGTGTTAGATGGAAACAGGTGTGGACAATATTGGAGACAGACACACGTCCCCACACTAAAAGTATACAGTGAAGTTAGAAAACTATTTGATGTTGCTTTCATTTCCTCAGAGCAGCGTCCATCAGCTGCTGTGACTGAGAGTTAATGGCGGGAGGAAACATCCAGCAGGCGATGTGTGGTGAACGTTGTCACAACTTGTGTATAAAGTCTTTAGTTTGTTTACTGGGATGTTCACTCGTCCTTTATTTAACTGCAAACTGTATCAGTGTTCAAATAACATCAGTACTAGCTAAAATGTTTCATCATCTCATTGAATTGAACGCTGGCTATGAAGATTGTGTTTTTGAGGTGAGAGTTGTCACTCCTTTCTATTTTTGTTAGCCAAACTGTTGTACTGAACTACAAGGAGGTGTTGGAGAAGAACAAAGCTTGTTTATTAGACTTCATCTTCATTAGCCAAACTGCTTTGAGTTTTATATTAATATCAAAAAGTAAACACCATGTTTTTTTACATTTCATGTGGTTTTTTCATGTCGCAAAGGTGTTACTTCAAACACCATTCGTGTGACACATCATTTTGTTAGTGTTGTGTATAGTTAATTCCTATACAACATATTTCTGCTCCAACTCATAATGGTTCTGTCTCGATACAGCATTTACATATAATATATAAACGTACATAACTTAAAAACACGGGTAAATAAAAAAAAATTCCTCCCTCTTATCAAAATGTAAAAATAGAGATAAAGGCATTGTGTAATGACAAAAAGTTGACAAGCTGCCTCGAAAGAAAATAATGTTTGCCTTGGTGCCCTTCCAACTTGCCTTGGTGCCCTAAAATATGAGCCCTCCTTTAACGCAACACTTGCCTTGACCTTAAAAAGTAAACATTCGAGGCCTGGATTAGTCTTTCTAAGTCTGATTTACACACACATCCATCCATTTTCTACCGCTTATTCCCTTTGGGGTTGCGGGGGGCGCTGGTGCCTATCTCTCAGCTACAATCGGGTGGAAGGCAGTGTACACCCTGGACAAGTCCCCAACTAACATTCCTCTGATTTTGGCAATGTTTTAGGTAGTAAAAATCTGCTGATATCATTAATGTGGCTGTTAACGTTCAAGTTGGGCCTGGGTCAATAACAAATTTTGCTTGACGATATATTAACCCTCAAATTATTGCTGAAAAACAGTATTATTGCCATTATTTGTATGAGACCAAATTAACTATTGATGTAATGATTGATATAATGATAACACATAATTATGCATGTATATCCTTTCAAATGCAATAAACTTGTATTTCTCCTGTATTTTAACATTGTAATTGGAATAATAACGTTTAAACCTCCAAGTTAAATAAAACAAAATAATAATAACAGTAAAATATACTTTGTAAGCAAAATTTTGCACTTGAATAAAATTACAACCAAAAGCAATTACAATATCTTAAGGAGGAGATAGGGAAGTGGAGTGTCAATTATACACAACCATAACAATAATTCAAATAGCTAAATAAAGTATTGACAAAGTTGCACTACAATATTGAACATGTAGACCAAGGTTTAGTTGTACATTACTCAACTGACAATCAAGTTCCTTCTTAAACAAAAGTGCAAAGCAACTATAGATGTATTCCCAGGTCATATGCAAAACAACATTAAGTTTGGCAGATTCCAAGTGAGGAACACCGACATGACATGACAACATGACAGCACTTTTTTTTTTTTGAAAAAAATGCTCGTTTTATAACAGTATTAAATGGCAGCATGTCTTTGGCGATGTATTTAACCAGACTTTATTTGAGCGCACGCTATTTTGCACTATTTTGTTTACACTGACCTGGCTTGTTCACCAATTGCAAAGTGAGTGCGGACTGTCAGGTGGTTGTCTTTCAGATGGGCGTGTAGATTTGTTGTAATCAAGCACATTTGGCAAACTGGTATTTCGGTGTTGATAGACTCATATTGTTCCAAAGGTTTAAACTGAAACGTTGGTGCGATAGTTTTGGGTTTTGTGATAATTTTGTCAATGCTAGCTGCTCCATTCTAATTAGTTACACTGTGAGATGCTGGCGGGCCGGCGGCTCGGCATCGCTGTGCAGAGAGCCAAAGAAACCTATTGAGGACAAGATTATTCATCCTCTGCTTTTCATACCACTATGGTAGAAATGTGTGTAGCTGCTAAAAGCGACGAATAGCGTGAATGCTCTTGAACCATCGATGCTGGAAAACTTACCGACTCCAACTTTCATTTATCGTGAGTTATTTGACTAATCTAATATCGGCCCATGCATAGTTCAAGTCTGAGTCCATTATTATCCACAGATTTCAAACCTTATTATTAGGTTTCAGGGAAAAGATCTCAAGGTGACTAAAAATAGTTTCTCTTCACTTTTGTGGTCCACAGACATTGATTTCAGTTTTGTCTTAGTTAAGCTGAAGACATTTTTTTTGCATCCACACACAGATAAATAAATAAATAAATGGGTTGTACCTGTAGATCTGTTCCATGCAGCTGACTTGGTGGCAGCATTTACAAGATGAACAATAGAGCTTCAAGAATCAAGCCTTAAGGAACCCCACAGGTCATAGCCGTTTGGTCAGAGACACAGTTACAAATTAAAAAAAAAAGTCCTTTGCTCGAGATTTGAACCAGTTAAGAGCAGAACCAGATATTTGCAACCAATTGTTTTTTGACATTTCCGGAAAAATGACATTAAAATCTATCAATAACTATTTCAGTTATGTTACTAACAAACAGACAAAAAAACCCTGGCGGAGGTAAGAAAGTATGCGTTCTGCAAAGCAATGCGTACCTCTTTTGTCTCCAGTGTTCCCTAGGTGACACAAAGCCAGGTGGTCACGTCACAGCGCACAAATGTAACTGAGAAAACTGAAAAACTACTTGATAAATCCTCAATTTGGACATATACCACAATAATATCTTACGTTTCCATAACACCCTGATAATATCGTACCACGAGATATGATGCCATTACATCCCAAGTAATAAGCGAGGTCCAGCAGAACTAAGACTAAGAAATGTTCTGCACCTGTGATCAGGCAGATTTAATTTGTCATCTTGATCAGAGCTGTGCTGCAAGCAGATGTTTGATCGGACATTTTAGATGTTGACTTTTGAATTTGATTTAACCCAGTGGGAGAGTGGTGGGGGGATTTACCAAATAATATTTTAATGTTTAACAGTATGTTAACATATCATATACAGTCATTGTGAGAAGTTAAAAGCAACAGTTCATGTCCAGGGCTCTAAGACTGAACAAATAATGTTCCTGTTGTTTCCTGTTTGGGTACACAATGAACATTTATTGCTGTCGAATTTTCCAGCCACTTGAGTGCTCTCAATTTTAAACTTGGAGTTGTTACTTTACACATATTTTAAGAAGCATCTGTTTATGAAGCATTTGTTTTGCCAAACTAATGTTTGTTTTTGGTCATTGTAAAATCACTCTGAGTTGCTTCCTGTACTTATGTATTTGTTTATTAACCATACTATACAATGGTCAACTTGAATGTATGAAAACCAGTCAACAGTACTTCTAATACTATGTAAAATAGGAACATATTTACTTAAAATTTTCTTTTTGTACATTTACTGTTAAATAATAAAAACAATTTTGATCAAAGCACATCTTTTATTGATCATAAAATATCAATCAATCAATCAATCAATGTTTACTTATATAGCCCTAAATCACTAGTGTCTCAAAGGGCTGCACAAACCACTACGACATCCTCGGTAGGCCCACATAAGGGCAAGGAAAACTCACACCCAGTGGGACATCGGTGACAATAATGACTATGAGAACCTTGGAGAGGTGGAAAGCAATGGATGTCGAGCTGGTCTAACATGATACTGTGAAAGTTCAATCCATAATGGATCCAACACAGTCGCGAGAGTCCAGTCCAAAGCGGATCCAACACAGCAGCGAGAGTCCCGTTCACAGCGGAGCCAGCAGGAAACCATCCCAAGCGGAGGCGGATCAGCAGCGCAGAGATGTCCCCAGCCGATACACAGGCGAGCAGTACATGGCCACCGGATCGGACCGGACTCCCTCCACAAAGGAGAGTGGGACATAGAAGAAAAAGAAAAGAAACGGCAGATCAACTGGTCTAAAAAGGGAGTCTATTTAAAGGCTAGAGTATACAAATGAGTTTTAAGGTGAGACTTAAATGCTTCTACTGAGGTGGCATCTCGAACTGTTACCGGGAGGGCATTCCAGAGTACTGGAGCCCGAAATGAAAAAGCTCTACAGCCCGCAGACTTTTTTTGGGCTTTGGGAATCACTAATAAGCCGGAGTCCTTTGAACGCAGATTTCTTGCCGGGACATATGGTACAATACAATCGGCAAGATAGGATGGAGCTAGACCGTGTAGTATTTTATACGTAAGTAGTAAAACCTTAAAGTCACATCTTAAGTGCACAGGAAGCCAGTGCAGGTGAGCCAGTACAGGCGTAATGTGATCAAACTTTCTTGTTCTTGTCAAAAGTCTAGCAGCCGCATTTTGTACCAACTGTAATCTTTTAATGCTAGACATGGGGAGACCCGAAAATAATACGTTACAGTAGTCGAGGCGAGACGTAACAAACGCATGGATAAGGATCTCAGCGTCTTTAGTGGACAGAATGGAGCGAATTTTAGCGATATTGCGGGGATGAAAGAAGGCCGTTTTAGTAACGCTTGTAATGTGTGCCTCAAAGGAGAGAGTTGGGTCGAAGATAATACCCAGATTCTTTACCGTGTCGCCTTGTTTAATTGTTTGGTTGTCAAATGTTAGAGTTGTATTATTAAATAGAGTTCGGTGTCTAGCAGGACCGATAATCAGCATTTCCGTTTTTTTGGCGTTGAGTTGCAAAAAGTTAGCGGACATCCATTGTTTAATTTCATTAAGACACGCCTCCAGCTGACTACAATCCGGCATGTTGGTCAGCTTTAGGGGCATGTAGAGTTGGGTGTCATCAGCATAACAGTGAAAGCTAACACCGTATTTGCGTATGATGTCACCTAGCGGCAGCATGTAGATGCTGAAGAGTGCAGGGCCAAGGACCGAACCCTGGGGAACTCCACACATTACCTTAACGTAGTCCGAGGTCACATTGTTATGGGAGACACACTGCATCCTATCAGTAAGATAAGAGTTACACCAAGACAGGGCTAAGTCTGACATACCAATTCGTGTTTTGATACGTTCTAATAAAATATTATGATCGACAGTATCGAAAGCAGCGCTAAGATCGAGGAGCAGCAACATAGATGACGCATCAGAATCTATCGTTAGCAATAGATCATTAGTCATTTTTGCGAGGGCTGTCTCCGTGGAGTGATTTGCCCTGAAACCGGATTGAAAGGTTTCACATAGATTGTTAGACGCTAAGTGTTCATTTAACTGCTCCGCAACAATTTTTTTGAGGATTTTTGAAATAAAGGGAAGGTGAGACACCGGTCGGTAGTTTACCATGAGGTCAGGATCGAGGTTAGGTCTTTTAAGAAGAGGATGAATAACCGCTTTTTTGAATGCTAGGGGAACAGTGCCCGAGGAAACTGATAAGTTTATAATATTTAGCACTGATGGACCTAATAATACAAAGAGCTCCTTGATCAGTTTCCCAGGAAGAGGGTCAAGTAAACATGTTGTTTGTTTTATTCCATTTACACGTTGTAACAATTCCTCTAATGTTATTTCCTCAAAACGAGAGAAACTATTTTGGAGGGCAGTATCCGCCGTATATACAATCGTGTCAGTGTTAATAGAACCCCGTTGTAGCTGGGACGCATTGTCTTTAATCTCCTTTCTAATGACTTCAATTTTCTTACTAAAGAATTGCATAAAGTCATCAGCTGAGTGGGTGGAGCTACTGGAAGGAGTCCCTTGTTGGGTTAGCGATGCTACCGTACTAAACAAAAATTTAGGATCGTTTTTATTACGGTGGATGAGATTTGAGTAATATTTAGCTTTAGCTAAGGTAAGCATGCGTTTATAAGTTATTAAACCATCACTCCATGCTTGATGGTGCACCTCAAGTTTAGTCGTGCGCCATTTGCGTTCCAGCTTTCTGCATAATAATTTCTGAGCTCTAGTTTCTTCTGTAAACCACGGGGTGCGCTTTTTTGGAGCCTTTTTTAACTTTAGTGGTGCTATGTTATCAATGGTTTCGCGCAGGGCGTCGTTAAAGTTGTTAGTGAGGTTATCAATAGAGCCCACATACTTTGGGAATGGTGCCATTACCGAGGGCAGTAGGTCAGCAAGAGTTGTCGTTGTGGCCGTATTAATGTTGCGGCTGCTATAGCAGTTATTATTATTATTAGTTTGACGAACATGCGTCTGAACCTCGAATTTTATAAGGTAATGATCGGACAATACTTTAGTATACGGGAGTATCGTAACTTTGGAAACGGTGAATCGTATTACCGTTGCGATGCTTGGGTTCATTTATTATTTGTGTGAGACCACAGCTATCAATTATAGTCTGGAGCGCTACGCACTTTGGGTCCGATGGGGTATTCATATGGATATTAAAGTCCCCCATTATGATTATATTATCGGCGTGTGTCACTAGATCAGCAACGAACTCTGAGAGTTCATTGATAAAGTTCGAATAGGGCCCTGGGGGGCGGTTGATAACAGCCAGGTGTAGAGGGAGCGGTGTGACAGACTTCATAGTAAGCACCTCAAACGATTTATATTTATTATTTATGTTAGGACTAAGGTTAAAGTTTTCGTTGTATATTAGTGCGACCCCCCCCACCCCTTTTAAGCGGACGGGCAATATGCGCATGTGTAAAGTTAGGAGGACATGCCTCATTTAGCGCAAAAAAGTCGTTTGGTTTAAACCAGGTTTCGCTGAGACCGATGACGTTAAGATTGTTGTCTCTGATAATATCATTAACTAACAACGTTTTGGGAGACAATGATCTTATGTTTAAAAAACCTATATTATAGGTAGTCGGCTGTTTTAGGGAATTTTTGATCAAATTATCTGTAGTAGCAATATTAATAATGTTGTGTTTATTATGCCCAGTGCATTCAGTATAATTACGACCATATCTAGGAATTGATACGACGGGAATTTTCCGATTGTTTGATTGTTGCTTTGATAAACTGCACGCATCATGGTTAGCCACCTCAGTAACGGGGATTTTGCGATTGTTTGTTGCTTTGATAAACTGCACGCATCATAGTTAGCCACCTCGGTAAAACACATGTCCAACTCTGAAACATTCAAAGCAGAAAAAACTTGTTCTAATTTAACTGACTCCTTACCCAGACCAGTAGTCTCGCATCCTTTATTTAAATCCGGCTGCAGGATGGAGGGAAGTGGTGTTCTGTGGGGATTAGCCTTCTGCTTTGTTTTTAGCCCCGCTCGGCATCCGCGTTTCCGATCACACCACTGGCGTCTGCTCCGTAGACGGCCCCCGCTGCTAATATACTCCCCTGCTTCACAGGCCGCTGGATGTAGCCGCCGAAGTATTCCCATGCTAGTTAGCACGTCGAACAAGCACTCGTCTATCAGTCCATTTATACATGTGTGTATAAATTATGAAACTGAAGACATAATTATAGTGGTCAAAAAAGCTATCGACCAGTCATTTATCGGGTACACTGTAAGATGTGCGGTCACAAGTTCATAGACACTTATATGTCCATGTACACTTTCAGTCACCTCAGCTACTTGCCAGCCAGTTAGAGCTTTAGCATTGCATTATGACAGAACTCACTCTGGCGACTTAAAGCTATGTGTAACCAACAGGACAAACACACTAATGCACTGCAGATCTCTCCTCATTTTCTATGTTCTGCATCTGCTTTTATTGTTTCTTCTACATCAGTTTCCTTCCCCTTGTACGTGTCAGGTAGATTGAAACTCAGTCTACACTACTGGCGTGCGTCGCTGCAGGCTGACGTCACTACAGCTATCCTACGCCATACATATGTCCTGCCTGTCATTGATACCGTTTCTTTTGAACCACCCTCCTACACAAACACGTGTGCACACTTACACATACACATGCATTTAAGTGTGCTCCAGTGAGCCTTTTTTTTCAGGTTGAGCATGGTCCCTCCTCTCACATCGCAGTGTTACAGCCCTCACTAATATGACACACAGGTGCAACTAGCCATCTATTGAGTCCTGTTAGGTAATATTTATGATTGCTCTCATGTTGAATACATGTGTGTATACATTTTTTTCTGTCCTCTTTTGTGCCTATAGGCTGGCATGTTTATGATAGTGCTTTTTGCGGGTGTAGAGAAATAGTTGTTGTCTTAGCCTGCGTGCTGACATGAAAGAACAGCAATCAGTGTTTCCCAATTTGCATAGTTGGCCATCACGCAAAACTGTTTGTAGATGGGTAAAGTTAAGCTTTTTGATTTGTGTCAAGTCAAATTTTATTTATAAAGCTTAAGTTGACCGAAGTGCTGCCCAAGGTGCATAAGACAATAAAAGCAAAATGCAATGAATAATACAATAAACAGTTATAAATTGAAAGCATATTTATGTTAAACAATCAATGTTGAGGTAAAAACCTTATAAAACCAAGATGTGCAATACTTGAGAAAATTAATGAGTTTTTACCAGGGTTTTAATATGCTCTAATGTTTGAGCAGTCCTAATGTGCAGTGGCAGATCGTTCTATGATTTAGGGGCAGTGTCGTGAGAAATTTTTAACAATATCTCATGTTTTCAAACCTTACCCAACAACAAAACATGAAATTATTTATAAGGCTGTGTCGATTATTCTTTGGCCTCCGATTCGATTAGATATTTTTGGCGTCTGATCGATTCTGATTTGAGTCACGAGCCGATACTTTTTTTTTTCTCTTGAAGGTTTCTTTTTTTGCTTGTCATCATAAACATTCTGCAGTAAACAAAGTCTATATGGTTTACTGAATCCTGTAAGATTTTTTATTTCAGGTTAACGTTTACTAAACAGTACTTTCATATAGTAAATTATTGTATTCTTTGATTACTTGTATCACATCAGTGCTTTTCACCAGTGGTTTAACAATCAAGTAGTGACCCATATTGTGGTGTTTTTATCGCATATTGAATGGGAATACATTCAAATGCAGTTTGAATTTGAGGTACTCTAAAATAATATGTACCAAACATAGATTTCCTCCTGCCCTGAATGCGAATTTGCAGGCATTCACAAAACGCCTGCATGAAGGTATTGGTCCCGACTGGGAAAATCAACAAACCCACTAATTGTAATCAGAAAAGCCATTTTTAAATCTAAATATTTTTAATCAGACTTTTTGTTTATGTGTTTGCACAGATTCATCTCCTCTGATTCCTATCCACAAACAAACAAAATGAACACAAATCTGGAGTTTTTGAGTACATTTTATATCAGAGGAGTTGAATTTTTGCAAACACAAACAAAAAGTCTGATTAAAAATATTTAGATATAAAAATGGCTTCCATCCAGCCATTTCTACCGCTTATTCCCTTTTGGGGTCGCGGGGGGGCGCTGGCGCCTATCTCAGCAACAATCGGGCGGAAGGCGGGGTACACCCTGGACAAGTCGCCACCTCATCGCAGGGCCAACACAGATAGACAGACAACATTCACACTCACATTCACACACTAAGGCCAATTTACTGTTGCCAATCAACCTATCCCAAGGTGCATGTTTTTGGAAGTGGGAGGAAGCCGGAGTACCCGGAAGGAACCCACGCATTCACGGGGAGAACATGCAAACTCCACACAGAAAGATCCCAAGCCTGGGATTGAACCTAGGACTGCAGGACCTTTCTATTGTGAGGCAGTCGCACTAACCCCTCTGCCACCGTGAAGCCTAAAAATGGCTTTTCTGACTTAATTAGTAGGTTTGTTGATTTTCCCAGTTGGGAACAATACAGTCACGCAGACGTTTTGTGAATGCCTGCTCGTCCGCTTCCAGGGCAGGATTACTGGTAAACTGCATCAGGTAGTGAAAGTCTAAAGTCGCTGTTCTTTTTAAAAATTGTGTTTTAACTTCTATGCTAGTGTTAGTCATATTTCTTAATTTTGGTCTTTTGGGCTGCACAATCAGCTTTGTAAGGAGGAAGAGGTATAACGCTGATTGAAACATAATTACTCTGTGACTAAACTCACTTTCACGACATTGGAACGAGATGGTCACGAACAAACCGACACAAACATTTTTACAAAAACACACGCCAACGTCTACAAAGTCACACACATTCACAGACACACATAGGATCACTGTCAATAAAAGCGAATTGTTTCGTGCAGGATTATACCAGGCTTTGTCGCTTCCTTACTGTTTATTACTGCAGTAACTTCTAACATACATTTCTGCCATGTTTGATTGAGGTACTAACAGATATCCTCAGTGTGTGTGTCATCATACTTGACTGTCAGAAATAAAAAAAAAACATTAGACATATTGTCTATTCAACAATATAATTTTCAATTTTTTAGCTGCTGGATGACTTAAGCCTTTGATTAAAACCAATTCAATTGAGGAGGAATAGCCAAACAAAGTCAACCTTTTACTGCCCCACTTCCAGTTACAAGGTACGTAGAGGTAAACAGAATCATACATATGAACAGAATGACCAAAGTTGGAGCTGAACACGGAGCAAAATAAATGTAATCCATAAATTGGAGTTATCTCGGGCCCTATAATTTACGGTCCTCAGAATAGCCGTTGGGATCAAGGAATGGTTCAATAAAAACATAATGTATAACAATAAAAACAGAATGTACTATAAATGTGTATAGTCGCAAAAAATGGCGTTATGTGGCTGAGATGCTGTCAGTGTGACAAAAAGAGGAAATCATGTTAATGGGGACCGTGTACTTGACAAAGACTCACCTCCATGGAGTTTGGCCAGCCAGGGGACAGCAGTCTAGTCAGCAGCCCTGCATTTTTCCCATGCCATCTCTGTGCCTACTCCAGGGCACGCAGCCACCTCAAACTACCAAACTAACTGCAAATTACTGAGCCAAACATTTCCCAAATGACTTCTAGATGTCGGTTGTCAGTTTCTTTTGCAAATTTAATGACTACTTGACATCTGTGAAGTTGCTCCCATTGTCATTGCAAATATTAAAATAACATTGCCATTTGTTTGTGCTAAGTGTGTGCTGGTTTTTGTCGTAGAAATATTTGTTTGTGCCGGTTTTTTAATGATTTAAAATACATTTCCTGACTAGTGACATCATCCAGACCCCACCTTGTCAAAATCGGCCCACACTTTATCCATTTGTTTGTGCTAAGTTTTTGTTTCAATTTTTTTTGTCTAACTATTATAGTTTTTATGTTATTAACGTTTTATATTTTATAAAAATAACCTTGTCAACATAGACACACTAGTGAAGTGTGGATAGAGAGAGGTCGTCAGAAAAACAACAAGAAAGTGGAAAGACCGCAAAGAACTCAGAGAAGATGAGGTTTGGCAATAATTTTTAACAATATGTATTATGATTTATTTTTATACATTTTAAGCATTTCCTTGTGGTCTGTCTACTTAACATGTAATGATGGTCCTTTGATCAAAATGTTGCATAGATTACAGTACGAAAGAGTTTTACAGGGGCCCATTCGTCACGGTTTACCTGACACTTGAAACTTGACGAATTGGGGGTTGCACAACAACATTATTTGCCAGAAAGCAGTAGAGCGTTGAATATCTTTAAATGTGTTTTGTAGAAATTCCGACTTTGACCGCAGTGTCAGTTGTGATGTTTTCAGCAGACTGCAATGCAAAGTTATTTACTCCCTCTTCCTCTCACGGTAGATCCACCCAGTAACTGGACCATATGACTCCCTTTCTTTGGGTATGTTTTACAGACCATCTTCAAGCCACTTTTGGACCGTCTCTTCGAGGTGTGCCATTTCGTGGGCAGTCTTATTTACATCACGATGTTGGAGATTTTAATGCTTCCATATGGAATCTACTGACAGATATAAGTTAGGACTATACACTACTTTGTATTAGAAATGGCAATAGCCGAGGATGCATGTACACGTATGAGCCAATTTGCACCACAACAAGAGGATAGATAAAAATAAGGAACTTATTGACTACTAGAATGGTGGACTTATGCAAATTTATTTGGGTAAATCTCTACCACATATAGATATTTTGCTGACGTCACACTTGGGGATAAATGTCAAAAATGGGGCAAATTCCAAAAAGATAATTTGGTGTAGGTATGAAGGAAAGCAAGATTTTTTATATAGATATCTCCGCCATGTGCCTCCATGGTTTGATTAAACATTTTCGGGACTCATGCAAAACCCAAATACACAAAAACAGTTACAACTGTTATGAAAAGTCGGTTTTGCATGACAGGTCCTTTTCAAAAATGAAAAACAGACATTGTGATGAAATGTTTCCACTGTCAAACAGAGCTGACATTTTAAAATAGTATTACATCAATGATATAACATTACCACAAATCATTTTGCATATTTATGAACAGCAGACAAGCAGAAATGAGGTAAAATACTTATTTTGGCAGCTCCCAGCATCTTATATGTTTGACTTGCATAACAAATGTTTTATTCAAACACATATGAGGATATGTTAGCATCTACAGTTAATAAAATCAAAAACCCCTCCTCCAATTAGTACTCTTTACAATGAGTATGTTTTAAATTGTTGAATGCATTGTCACTCAATTCATCATACTTCATCAGTCCTTTTATTTAGTTCGGTTCTTTATTTATTAGGGGTGTAACGTTACACAAAAGTTTCGGTTCGGTACGTACCTCGGTTTAGAGGTCACGGTTCGGTTCATTTTTGGTACAGTAAGAAAACAACAAAATGTAAATTTTGGGGTTATTTATTTACCAAATTTGGAAACAATGGCTTGATCCTTTTAACATTGGGAACACTAGAATTTTTCCCACGTTATTCCACATTGAACTGCCTCAAGTTTTTGCTTAGATGAAATAAAATGACCAAAACCTTTCTTTTACATATAAAAAGTGTAACATTAAACAGTTCCAAGTCAATTCATCATGCTTAATTTCTTACAGCATTGGGGAAGCCTGTAGTTATGATATATATTTGATATGATATAGTTTTATTTCAAATATGCAAAAAAAAGTTGATTTGTTATTATGTAAATGTTATATTTGTATCAACATGTGATAGCAGGGACCCTGCCATTATAAACTAGGCTGCTACATTACTAATGATTAATGTAACTATAGCTGAAAAATAGTACAATAGCAATAAGAGAGACTATTCATCCCTAAACACCATGGAGTTCATGTAGGCTTTATGATGCACTTCCATTTTATATACACTCTCAGAGACAGAAAGTCTTCATTTAACATAATTTCCTTTTTTGCTGATTAAACACAGCTCAATCAACACTGTTCGTAACGCACGCACACACGCACGCACGCACACACACACACACGCCGCAAAATGAGCTAACGTTACGCTAAAAGCTAACCAGCCTTCACCTAAAGCCAGGACTGCGAGTGAGCTGAGCTGCAGTTTTTTCTCGAAGGTTAACGGGCTCATAGTGATGTTTAGAAAGTAGTTGACTTGGAAGTGTTTGGAATAATTTGGGAAGAGTCCGTTGCTCACCTGCTAAAGACCTATCTGCTGGAGGCGGAAGCGCTGACTAGATGCGCTCTGAATACACACTGCTGATTGGCTTGTTATCGCTACGGTTGTAACCAATCAGATGGTTGTGTGGGAGGGACAATGCTGGGTGCTGTGCAGTATACAGAGGCAGAGGCAGAATGGAGCGGAGCAGCTCGTTAAGACTTTAGCATAGGCGGCTACTTCCTATTTTCGTGTGGAACTCGTTCGGTACTCCTCCGCACCGAACCGGAACCACCTTACCGAAACGGTTCAATACAAATACACGTACCGTTACACCTCTATTATTTATTATATATTACCTGGGGACGGCGTGGCAAGGTTAGGAAAGTGACCGTGCCAGCAATCTGCGGGTTCCTGGTTACATCCCCAGCTTCTCCCAACATAGTCATGTCTGTTGTGTCCTTGAGCAAGACACTGTAAGCGCCTTGCATGGCAGGTCCCGCCATCAGTGTGTGAATGGGTGAATGTGGAAATAGTATCAAAGCGTTTTGAGTATCTTGAAGGTAGAAAAGCGCTATACAAGCATAACTCATTTACCTTGTTCATGTTAATCTGGATCCACCATTTATTTATTTTTTTACCTTTTTAATGTAGGTCATATATAGTGATGCTGCGTTGAAAAAGTGCAAAATCCATGTCATGTGCTTCTGTAATAAGAAAACATACAAACCCCGTTTCCATTTGAGTTGGGAAATTGTGTTAGATGTAAATATAAACGGAATACAATGATTTGCAAATACTTTTCAACCCATATCCAGTTGAATGCACTACAAAGACAACATATTTGAAGTTCAAACTCATAAACTTTATTTTAATTTGCAAATAATAATTAACTTTGAATTTCATGGCTGCAACATGTGCCAAAGTAGTTGGGAAAAGTCATGTTTACCACTGTGTTACATCACCTTTTCTTTTAACAACACTCAATAAACGTTTGGGAACTGAGGAAACTAATTGTTGAAGCTTTGAAAGTGGAATTCTTTCTCATTCTTTTATGTAGAGCTTCAGTCATTCAACAGTCCGGGGTCTATGCTGTCGTATTTTACGCTTCATAATGCGTCACACATTTTCGATGGGAGACAGGTCTGGACTGCAGGCGGGCCAGGAAAGTACCCGCACTCTTTTACTACGCAGCCATGCTGTTGTAACAAGTGGCTTGGCATTGTCTTGCTGAAATAAGGAGGGGCGTCCATGATAACGTTGCTTGGATGACAACATATGTTGCTCCAAAACCTGTTTGGACCATTGAGCATTAATGGTGCCTTCACAGATGTGTAAGTTACTCATTCCTTGGGCACTAATACACCCCCATACCATCACAGATGCTGGCTTTTGAACTTTGCGCCTATAACAATCCGGATGGTTATTTTCTTCTTTGTTCCGGAGGACACCACGTCCACAGTTTCCAAATATAATTTGAAATGTGGACTCTTTAGACCACAGAACACTTTTGAATTTTGCATCAGTCCATCTTAGATGAGCTCAGGCCCAGTGAAACCAGCGGCGTTCCTTGGTGTTGTTGATAAATGGGTTTTGCTTTGCATAGTAGAGTTTTAACTTTTTAACTTGCACTTACAGATGTAGCAACCAACTATAGTTAAAGTGGTTTTATGAAGTGTTCCTGAGCCCATGTGGTGATATCCTTTATACACTGATGTCGGTTTTTGATGCAGTACCTCCTCAGGGATCAAAGGTCCGTAATATCATCGCTTACATGCAGTGATTTCTCCAGATTCTCTGAACCTTTTGATGATTTTACGGACCATAGATGGTAAAATCCCTAAATTCTTTGCAATAGCTCATTGAGAAATTTTGTTCTAAAATTGTTCGACGATTTGCTTACAAATTACTTAGCATTTCATGTAAGCTGCTTTTCTACCTAATCATGGCACCCACCTGTTCCCAATTAGCCTGCACACCTGTGGGATGTTCCAAATTGATTAAAATCGATTATAGAAATAGTTGTCGATTAATTTAGTCATCGATTCGTTGGATGTATGGAATGCGCATGCGCGGAGGTATTTTTCATTTTTTATTTATTTATTTATTTTTTCCCCCTAAACATTTATTTATAAACTGCAACATTTACAAACACCCGAAAAAAATTAATCAAAATAAGTGCAAAAACAGTACAAAACAGCGCCAGGGCGGCGCTAAGGCTACGTCTCATGTGGTGGCAGTGAGCAATGATGTGTCATGTGCAGCTCACGTGACCACAACGTCTCCTTTGCTGGAAACATTCGAAAATTTGGGGGGGGGGGGGCAGTACGAATAGTTCAGCGGAGAAAGATCTCGAGGCTATTGCTTCAATGGAGTAAAGTGTACGACCTAAGTCGTCAAAAGTGTCGGAACACTTTACTTTAAAGACTTCAAAGAAGACATTTCTTGCAAAACGTGCAGCATGGACATCGCGTGGCACAGAAGGACAACATTGCTTCAGCAGCACCTGAAGAGGAGCCATGGATGGTTGATTGATTGTTTACAGCAATAATAGGAGAAGCATGCTATGAAAATAAACTTATTGCACACATAATTCAAGAAGCTATAGTGACTTGTGTAGTTTAAAATAAATACTATAGCTGTCTGTCAACTAAATGCAATCCTATGGTTATTTTCATCTTCTAGTTGTGCGTCCTTTCCAAATTACAGCCCTTTCCCTCTATCGCATCAGTTTCTTCCCATGGAGTAATTTGTTCTCTTCGTAGCTTCATAAACTGAAGGCCAACAACAGTTCTTGGTCATCTAGCCATCTCCTGCCATCCCGTTGCCATGGTGCACAGAACATTTTTTTCCCCTGGCCTTTATATTGGGTTGCCATGACACATTTACCATATTTACTGTTTGGTAGGATTTTGCAGATTTGAATGACGGATAGCCAACATCCTACTTTAATCATTGAAGCCTCACTTGATGAGAGGAGATGGAATAGAGCCAATCATCTGTGGACCAATTTGGCCTCATGCTCAATGTACATGTGACATGCATGCAACTTAAAGGGCTACTATTATGCAAAATGGCAGCATGATGGATCACGGATTTGTGTGTGCGCCTCACAATATAATCTTGGGTTCGATCCTGGGCTCGGTATCTTTCTGTGCGGAATTTGCATGTTCTCCCCCTGACTGTGAGGGTTCCCTTTGGGTACTCCGGCTTCCTCTCACCTCCAAAGACATGCACCTGGGGATAGGTTTTTTGGCAACACTAAATTGTCCCTAGTGTGTGAATGTTGTCTGTACATCTGTGTTGGTCCTGCAATGAGGTCCAGCACCACCCGCGACCCCAGATGGGACAAGCGGTAGAAAATGTATAGATATATGATATGCAAAACCAACTTTCTTTGCCTGTTGTTGCTCATTGTGTATTTGGGATCCACATTAATCCCGGAAATTTTAAATCAAACCATGGAGGCATGGCAGAGATATTAATTAAACAATCTTGCCTTTTTCCAAAGTTGCTTCAAACGAGCCATTTTAAAATTTAGACTTGAGTGAGGTATTTTGCCTTAGTTATTATGTCAGGAGAAATCTTCATGTGTGGTAGAGGTTAATCCGAAAATATTTAGGCGAGTCCACAATTTCCTCTTGTTGCGGGGCAAACTGGTTCATACATTCACATGCATGCTAAAATCCTCCGCCGTTGCCATTTCTTAGAACAAGTAGCTAATATTTCTAACTTATATCTGTCAGTAGACTTAATATAGACAAGGGGTGTCATTTTAGATCGGGGGCCACATGGAGAAAAATCTACTCACAAATGGGCCGGGCTGGTAAAATCCCTGCACGATAACTTAAAAATAAAGACACCTTCAGCTTGTTTTCTGTGTTTAAAAATAGAAGAAGCACATTCTGAAAATGTACAAATCATACTGTTGTTTTTTTACACTTACATGTTGCGTTTAATAGTATTCTATCTTTATTTGTCGCTATTTACATTTTCTGAATGAATGATGTGATAATGTTCATCAGTCAACTCAATGGTGTTCATTTTCAATCAATCAAGATAAAAAAATCTCAAAATCAAATTACAGTTTACCATGTATGTAGTTTGATCATTTTCCTCGATTGATGTACTAACAGTATGTGGTTTATTTTGTACTTATGTACCATCATCTACAGCAGGGGTCGGGAACCTTTACCACTCAAAGAGCCATTTTGACCCGTTTCACAAAATAAAACTATGGGAGCCCCAAGACTTTTAAAATTTAAAATGTAATAACACAGCGTACGTTTTTTTTTTTGCTTTGTGCTATGTATTAACCAGGGGTCTCAGTCACGTGGCCCGCACCGTCATATGAACATTTAATATTAGTGCGGCCCGCAAGTTTTATTTCAATGCCACTTGACTACATCACATTTGCCAACCATCTCAATTTTTCCGGTAGTCTACCGAGTTTCAGAGTTGCCATTCTCTCAACTGCCTGCTGGTTTTCACCCAAACAACAATAATAAGGGCGTGCTATGATGACAATGCATTTAGCGCCCTCTATAACCGTAACAAACAGCTTACCAGCCCATTCACATGTTGTATGAGGCTTCTGCAGACACACATAAGCGACTGCAAGGCATACTTGCTCAACAGTCATACAGGTTACACTGAGGGTTGTGATACAAACAACTTTAGCACTCTTATTAATATGCGCCACACTATGAAACCACACCAAACAAGAATGACAAACACATTTCGGGAGAACATCTGCACTGTAACACAACATAAACACAACAAAACATACCCAGAACCCCATGTATCCCGAACTCTTTCGGGCTACACACCGTCGCCCCGTCACCCCCGTCCCCCCCCCGAACAGCTCTTCTACATGTGTGTACTGGATGTTGCAATAGCAATTATTTGTATCTCTGTAGATCAGGGATCGGCAACCCACAACAAACACAACAGAACAATTACCCAGAATCCCATGCATCCCTAATTTTTACGGGCTACATTATATACCCCCACTCAACACCCCCCCCACAACCCCGCTTACCTGAGCCGACGCACGGAGGGGGGGTTTAGTGGGGGTGTATAATGTAGCCCGTAAAAATTAGGGATGCATGGGATTCTGGGTAATTGTTCTGTTGTGTTTGTTGTGGGTTGCTGACCCCTGATCTACAGAGATACAAATAATTGCTATTGCAACATCCAGTTGTAGAAGAGCTGTTTCTTTTATTCAAAACATTTCAGGTTAATTTTTATACTTAGCAAACTCATCCCGCAGGCCGGATAAAACCTGTTCCTGGGCCGTACATTTGACTTTCCTGATATAGACGCACTGAAAACCACAACAAGATCGATGAATTGGAGATGCAGTTGAAAGGGGCTTGTGACTGTGAAGTAAATATTGGATTCTGTACACTACAGGTGAAGTTTACTATATTCCTGTATATATCCTATATTTCTTGTCAGGGAATTAGGTATAAATGAATTATGGATACAAACAAGCAAGTAAACAACAATTAATGACCGATGCATTCACATATTTGAATAAAGTGCAACCAACACGTTAGGTTGAATTAACAAAAGGAAACCTTTTCTGCTCACATTTAAAACGTTCAAGCAAATTTCAATAAAAGTACAGTAACCAACATTTAAACAGTAAATTTACCTACTAAATAAAGTTCCCTGACCTGGCCATACAGTATCTGTTGTCTGCCCTGGCGTCGACAATGAAAAACAGCGTTTTAGGTTTCGGAAGCATATATGCCCCCTTATCCCTGTTGATGTTGTTCGCCCCTCACTTACTTATTTCCATAGGCTCCTTGATCCTTCTCTTGTGTTTGTTTCTGATGAAAAGACCTTATCTTGACTGTTAGTTGTTGTCGCTTCATGTTGTGTTGCAGAAGTCGGTGCGTCACCATAACTTGCTTCGCTGTCACTTCTGTTGTGTCGGTCGCGTATTTTGTGGTTCAAAGTTGTGTCGCAGCTTTAAATTATTGTTTTGTGTCGTTTGTTTTTGCTGTGGCTTTTGCAATTGTGCTGTAGATAAAACGTTTTTGTGTTGTAAATAATATTGTCTTGTGGCATTTACATTTGTTATGACTTTTCTCGACCATCATAGATATCCAGCATTTTTGTTTTGATGACGTCACAGACCTAACGTTTGAAGGCCTACTGAAACCCACTACTACCCACCACGGAGTCTGATAGTTTATATATCAATGATGAAATCTTAACATTGCAACACATGCCAATACGGCCAGGTTAGTTAAAGTGCAATTTTAAATTTGGCGCCGAAAAATCCGGCTGAAAACGTCTCGGTATGATGACGCCTGCGCGTGACGTCACTGATTGTAGAGGACATTTTGTGCCAGCATCGTGCCCAGCTATTAAGTTGTCTGTTTTCATCGCAAAATTCCACTGTATTCTGGACATCTGTGTTGGTTAATCTTTTGCAATTTGTTCAATGATCAATGGAGACATCAAAGAAGAAAGCTGTAGGTGGGAAGCTGTGTATTGCGGCCGGCTTTAGCAACACAAACACAGCCGGTGTTTCATTGATTACATTCCCGAAAGATGCCAGTCAAGCTTTACTATGGAACAGAGATGTCAAGCGAACACGGTTGGATTGGACCACACACACAAAGTACAGTGTATTATGCAGCGATCATTTTTACCATTCTGTATTCTGAAGGCGATCTATGTCGTGTGCTACTCCAGCATCAATATCAGCAGCGTCCTCCTGACCGTCACCGTCAGCGTCTGGTTCAAAGCGGTATGGCTCTATCCCTTGTTGCGGTTGGGCCTGGCCAAGTGGTCCTGCCACCCCCACGGCTGCCACGGCGCCTCTCACAGCATCTTCCCGTTCTGAATCGCTTCTACTGCCCTGTAGTCCTGTTTTTTTTTCGCTCTCTAGTCCTTCACTCTTACTTTCCTCATCCACAAATCTTTCATCCTCTCTCAAATTAATGGGGAAATTGTCGCTTTCTCGGTCCGAATTGCTCTTGCTGCTGGTGGCCATGATTGTAAACAATGTCCAGATGTGAAGAGCTCCACAACCCGTGACGTCATGCGCATATCTGTCTGCTACTTCCGGTACAGGCAAGGCTTTTTTATCAGCACCAAAAGTTGCGAACTTTATCGTGGATGTTTTCTACTAAATCCTTTCAGCAAAAATATGGCAATATCGCGAAATGATCAAGTATGACACATAGAATGGACCTGCTATCCCCGTTTCAATAAGAAAATCGCACTTCAGTAGGCCTTTAATGTACTTATTTTTAAAAGTTTAAGTGCATTCTTAAATCCAATGTTTTCCTTTTACTCATGACGATAAAATCGATCGATTCCCTTTTATAACATTCTTGGATCGATACCTATCTTGAGGAAGGTAAACTTTCCGAGCACAGATCGATAAACTTGAAATTCAGGAATAATAATCGATCTATCGATATATCGATCAATTGCTACCTCTCTTACATATGCAGATTAATCAAGCAATGCCTGCGGATTATTATCTGAATAGCGGCACTGGTTTTTATACGGTCAGTTATCAGGTCAATGCATATGGTAGCGCAGAGACTGTTATTCGTAGGCAATTGCTTATACAAAATAATCTCTGACTGGACTTTAAATAAAACTGTTACCAAGTATTGGAAAATATGTCCTGTATGGCAGTGTTTTTCAACCACTGTGCCGCGGCACACTAGTGTGCCATGAGATATTGTCTGGTGTGCTGTGGGAGATAATGTAATTTCACTTAATTGGGTTAAAAATATTTTTGGCAAACCAGTAATTATAATCCGTAAATAATGTGCCGTTGTTGAGTGCCTGTGCTGTCTCGAGCGCGGCAGAGTAACCGTGTAATACTCTTCCTTATCAGTACGTGGTTGCAGGTAGCTAATTGCTTTGTGGATGTTGGGAACATGGTTTGTCGTGATCACAACATGCAGACGTGAAGGTAAAAAGATATCTAATGCTTAAACCAAAAATAAACAAAAGGCGAGTGCTACTAGGAAAAGGCGTTGACGCTTAGGGACGGCTATGCAAAACAAAACTAAAACTGAACTGGCTGCAAAATAAACAAAAACAGAATGCTGGACGACAGCAAAGACTTACAGCGTGTGGAGCAGCAGACGGCGTCCACAAAGTACATCCGTACATGACAATCAACCAGTGTTCCCACAGGTCAGGCATCTATGTGTGGTGGTGTGGTTGGGCGGAGGAGGGGGTGGGGAGGGTCGCATAGGCAGCAGCGGCGGCGATGACCAAGAAGAACGCGGAGTTGGAATATAATTACACTTCATATACATATTTATATATAAATGTATATAATATTTACATATTTATATAATATGTAACTACAAGCTCCATTCACAGACAGACAGTCCCATTGCTTTTATGAGCGGTAGAGCGAGTCAAAAGCCGGAAGAAAAAAAAAAAATATATATATATATTTTTATTTTTAATTTATTTGTGGCGGCCCCGCCGTGAAAGAATTACGGCCGCCACAAATAAATAATGTGTGGGAAACCCTAATCAACAACAAAATTGGAAACACTACACACAGGAAAACGCCAAAAAACTCAAAATAAAGTCACGCCGTGATGTGACAGGTCGTGACAGTACACCTACTTTGAGACGAGCTATAGTGCAGCATGGTTGGTTAAGGTTTGAATTCATATCCAACAATTGCGAGAACGACTTTTTACTGTCGATATCGGCTGCTGAGTTTAATTTTTTTATGTTTTCTTCTAGTTTGTGTGCCTCGGGATTTCTCCAATTAAAAAAATGTGCCTTGGCTCAAAAAAGGTTAAAAACACTGCTGTATGACATTCTGACCGCACTGATGCATATAGTCACTGTATTCTACTAATTAGTATACCTTATGGTTGTGTGTCACTAATTATCTCAGGAAATGTGAGGCTTTTGTTGTTAGATAATTACATTTTGCATTGCATTTTAAAGCTTTTCTCATAAAGGCTCTATCATATACATGTAAACATGGGTCTCGCCCTCATGTGGCAGGTAACGAAACAATTCTGGAAAAATTGTGTCCAAAGCAATTGCAAGGACGAAAGAATGGATTTTATATTTATTGTTATTAAGTGTTACATTGGATTAAAGTCAGTATGTAACTCTGACAAGTACAGTTTGCCTCCAGAAAAAATGCCAAACTTTATTATTTAATGTGTAACTAGATCACCATTTTGATGGTGTTTTTTTTGCTCTTGCAAGACATTGAAATTTCTGTCAAGTTTGTCACACTCAAAAAGTCGGATTGGGTTATTTGAGGTTGTGTTACGCAACCTGTTCTAACTTCTAACTGTATTCTGTGCTCCTGTTTGGTTACCAACAGATAACATGGAAATGCTGCCGATTGACGTAGTTGCCACCAGATAAGATCTCATAGCTCCATTACAGACGCACCGCTGCGGTTTCAGTGCTAGACCTCAGTCTGCTTTCAGTAATGCAGCAAGCTTTTAGCATACCTGTAGTTGGATGTGTGCAGCAAATCTTTAATGTAAACTGTTACTACACTGTGTGTTTGGATAACAAGCAGAATGGACCAGCACAAGGCCCTGTCTGCCTAATAACACTGACCTGCCAGTGGCCTTGCTGTAAAAAGAACATAGTGGTTAGAGCATGTTGTATAGGAAAGTACAGCTTATGTCTGCTGTGAACCAAACTTATTCTAAATTCATGTGTGTTTTCCTCTTTTTCAGATGATCCTTTGGGACTGGGATCTGAAACACTGGTACAAACCACAGTATCAGGTCAGTAGTGCACATGCAGATATATCACACAAGCAAAAAAGCCCAACAATAAATACGAAAAAAATCTGTCTTCAAGTCACCGATTACTATTACTTTTACAACCACGCACGCACCCTCGCACGCACGCACGCACGCACAAACACACACACACACACACACACACACACACACACACACACACACACACACACACACACACACACACACACACACTTTAAAAGCTGGCACACAATGACCTTGATACTGTTGACTTTCCACATTTTATCACACTCACACATTCTTTCTTCTCGAGGAACTATTTGTTCAAACTATCAAAGAATTTCACTCCCACAGCTAAAAGTCCACATTATGTTGCTGTTCCACATGCACAGCTCGTAAAACATGTACCCCTTTTGGGGTGCAGTAAGACCTGAAAATATCACACGTACTGCAAGTGTCTTGTCTTATATGCAATATTAATGTATTGGTTTATAGACCCACTACTCTTTATTAAACAAAATAAGGTTTCACATTAAGTAAGATATTTTTTCTGTTGGGGTATTGTGTAGGGGGTGTAACGGTACACAAAAATTTCGGATCGGTATGTACCTCGGTTTAGATGTTACAGTTCGGTTCATTTTCGGTACAGTAAGAAAACAACAAAATATACATATTTTGGTTATTTATTTACCAAATTTGCAAAATCTTCCACCAAAAATATTTTTACTTAGTGGAATATTTGATGTGAAGTAATGGGAACCTTGGATAAGTCAATAATTCATAATAACATTGATTTAGATTCAATATTATGTTTTGACCAATGACAGTTTGAAAGAAAAAAAGCAGCTTTGTTTTATTAGTCAACATTGCAACTTTTTCTAAATTACATTTAGCCTTTAAGCTTTTTTATTTCACTTTTCTTATGTTTTTGTTTATTTTAAGAGTATTTTTAGAATGTGCCGTGGGCCTTTTAAACATTAGCTCTGGGCACCCCTGCAATAGATAATAAAAAATAAAATCTGATAAATCTATGGATAAAAAGCAGAGCCTGGCGACGCATGCGCATTTATCATAACTCTCTCGCGCTTTGTCTCTGCCCCTCCCTCACATACGCTGCTGCATGCACAATTTGTTTTGGTTTTAGCCCCTTCATAATCCTGAATGTACACTGAAAATACACTCAACCCTAACTTAAAATGCCAGACATTTGAGGCATTTAAGAAACTCCACCCGGACAGCCCTGCAAAAGAGGTCATTTCCGGTGAAAAGAAGAGGTATGGTCAGTCTATCGTAGCCCGGTCGCTGCTAGCATGCTGTGTGTTGTGCCTCGGTGTGGATTGTTTACACAATGTGCGGTACGCTACTTAATATGTCCGTGTGTAAACTCGTTCTATACACCTCCAAATCGGACCGAAACCCCCTTACCGAAACGGTTCAATACGAATACACAAACCGTTACACCTCTAGTATGGTGACAATTTGAGGGGCACCCAAATGTAGGCAAGCAAGGACAGGCAATGCAAGAATGCAGCTCAACATTTTTTGAATCAGATTAATCACACTTTTGCATTGTGATTAATCAAAATTGATTGCAATAAATTACTTGCATGCTGAATTAAAATAAACTTTATAAAAGAACCCCAATAGTTTTTGACACCAAGGCAATTTTATTTTTAGAATGTCATACAGGCAAATGTTTTACATGAATGCACATAATTTGTTCAAAATTTGATATTCGTTTGGGTGTATGGAAATTTGCCCGAGAACGCCAGTCGGAGTCTCCTCACTCATCTTTGGACTGACCTACGCATTGACCCAACTTTGCCTTTCAGGTTAAGCTAAAGGAGCATGCATGTTCAAAATAAATAGCGTGATTAATTGGCATTTATAATTGATTAATGCAATCATGTTTTGAGATAAATTGCATGTGTTAAAGCATTAACTTTGACAGCCCTACTAAAAACACAAGGCACATGCCAGGAGATAACTACCTGATAATAACAGTCAATACAAAAAATACAAGGTACACTTTGTCTATGACACTAGTGGGAAGAGAGAGCTGATAGCAAGATATACAAGGGCCAGGGCAAGACACAGGTTCAAAAAACAACACTTGCGGAACTAAACACAGCAATAACCGTAAAAGACTGTGACAAGATTTAGCAGTTGCATTGTTAATTAGCTTGTCATTCCTTGTCATTTTAAAATCCAAATACTGCTCTTGCTATTGCAATCTCACACACGTGCTATAAATCATGTGCTTGAAAATATGGCTTTTTTCTTTCCTGCTGTATTGACCAAAATGTTATTGACCCCCCATCCCTAAAAAAGATGAAACTCAATGTAAGATGTTGTGAAATTAAATGCAAAATCAATCATTAAACCACATCAGTGTGATAATAATCAGGAATATAAAAGAGGGTCATATTTTCTAGCTGCTTTACAATTTGATGACTCTGCTTCATTGATCACCATCATTGAAATCTTTGAGTTACTTTTTAAAGAAGGTCCCAACTTCATCTTTAGGTGATTGTGTGTGCGCGTGTGAGTGAATGACAAGAAGAAAAGCTCTGACTCACTTGGGGAAAACAATACTTTTGAAAATCTTAGTCATAGCGATGTAGATGATATACGGTAAATGATATAAATTTGGCCACAAGCATGTCCTGTAAATATGACAGTGAATGTTCTACTTTATGTGTGTATAATATGTTTTTGTTTTAAAATACTTCTAAAACTATATGTCTGGATAATATGTTTTTGTTTTAAAATACTTCTAAAACTAATAAGGTGACTTCAATGTGTGGTTATTTCTTTGGAACAGATACAAACATTTGTACAATCACTATAAAAGTGGTAGAAAGTTGATTTGCCACAACACGGACAATTTCATTGTTTTTAAATCTACTCTATTTTGACAAGATACCCAACAGCCCTTATTATATTGCAGGTATGCGGTATCTTTATGGTCGTAATTGAATGACTTCATTCTCATAATTTTCTACAGTTTTTTTCAAATATAAAGACTATACTTTTGGAATTATCATTAATTTTTTTAGCCTGAGTTTTTTTCCATTGTTCCCCTAACATTCCTATTTAACTATTATAACCAGGAGTAGACAGTGCACTCTTAGTAAATAACGGATATTTTTCAACATGGTTTATGTGTATCTCTATAAAGTCCTGCTATGACGCAGACGACACCTTGACAGTCTTTTTCCTTAATGTGTGGCAGGGTGCGGCGAGCGGCAATGGCGTTGACCTGTCAGTCATCAACGAGGCCAGAAATCTGCTTTCTGAGCTGCTGATGGATTCGTCCTTGTCGCCTCACACCATCTCCACTCTGCACAGCATCTCCAGCCTCATGGGCACGTTTTCAGGGTCGTGTCGCCCCCGGGTGAACCCTTTCACGCCTTTTCCCGGATTCTACCCCTGTGATGAGTTGAACGACACTGTCGAGAGGAACGATAGGAAATCCATTAAGGTGGGTCAGCTCATCATTAGAGTTTTTATAGTAATACATTAGCAACATCAGAATGGCAGTCAGGAGAGAGCATACCTCCTCCAAGGCTGAACAATCTTCTATACACGATTGACATGTCTGAGTTCAATGTGAAAGACTATACAGTTTCACTTTAGTCCTCTAGATGGTGGTAATACGCAAGTGGGTGCCTTCTGCCTTACATGGTTGCTCATTTTGCTTAGTCTTTGCCCTGCTTAGCCTTAATATAAGTTTCCTGCACTGTGCCTTTTATTCCAGTGTATCAATTGGTTTCTGTTAAGCCCTCCCCCCCAGGAAGAAGAAACATTTTGGCAACCTCCTCCCACTTTCTGTCGCGAATATAAATTGTGTAATCTGCAGTGGAAAATAGCTATTGGTTGTCCTAAAAGTCGCTAGAAGTCGCCAGATAACGTCAACATCTCATTCGCATTTGCATGATTAGAATTAAAAATGTACTTTCTTCTTTTGATACCTAGTTGTTGTTTTTTAAATAAATCAATTCATTATTAAATGTTAGAGAATCAATTTTAATCAAAACTAACAAACCAAATCTCCAAATCTAATGAATAACATGAACTATTGAATTGGGACGTTGGAGTGATTTATATTAGCTTGACATGACAGTGAATAAATATTTACATTTACATCTGGCTTTGTATACCAAGGTAGAAAAATTGGCAGCTTTGTACATGCGCATTTCATTTGCAGTCTGGAGGCGTGTAGGTCTCCTCGCACAGCAGCAGCACAATCTGACTGGCAGCACCCGTCACTGCTCATTTAAGACTGTTACTGATGTGTGCTTGCACCTCAAAGTTGCTAGAAGCTGCCAAATTTTGCAACCAAGTCGTCATGTTGGCGACACTGGTAATCTGTCTATAAAATTGTTATATAAGTGCGCCTCTGCATTACATTGTAACTTTATTAACATTTAAAAACATATAGATAAACTTCCAACAAAGAATATTTTTTATTAAGATAGTTTTTTTAGTCTGTAACATAAATGGCAAAATTGATAAAACAAATTTTATCCTTATTTAAACTATAAACATTTTAAACAGACTTGAACCATTTGATACTGAAAAATAAAAGTAAATACACTCAATAAATAATCCATCCATTTTCTACCGCTTATTCCCTTTTGGGGTCGCGGGGGGCGCTGGCGCCTATCTCAGTTACAATCGGGCGGAAGGCGGGATACACCCTGGACAAGTCGCCACCTCATCGCAGGGCCAACACAGATAGACAGACCACATTCACACTCATACATTTAAATTGATCCTCAGTGCAGCCCTCTCCACTATTTCAGAAGAACTGCTTTTTCTTGATCTGCACCACCGTGTGTTGAGTTCTTGGTCCATGTACAGTACCAGCTCTCTACAGATTTCATAGAAGTGGGTTGTGTCGTTTTTTTCTAACAAATTATATAACCAACCAACAAATGCTGAGCAAAACCGAACCTCTCACCTAACTTTATTGTGCTTGTGGAAAATTATCAGTAGCATTTTGCCAAATATGTTAACAACTACATGCCTTTAGTTATACTGTATGATTAGCCACAATAATTTCTTAGTACTTTGAATGAAAAACGATCCATAGTACTGAGTTATACGTCATAGTCAAATTTATGTAAAAACATTTAATTGGAAGAGTTTTTTGGCGAGTATAAAAGATGTCAACATGGGGCCTAAAAGTCTTATTTCAATTTTGATGAAGTTATGCTGTTTTACTTGTACATTAATAGTTTTTCAAAAGGCTGTTAAAGTTAGCTAGTTTTGTTGAACAGCTACTCATTTACACTAATATCAAAGAACTGGCAGATGCACAGTGGGATGGCATGATCCGTTGCCCAGGTCATGTTATGCTTAATTTGTAATATCCTTAGTTATAAATGATAAATGGGTTGTACTTGTATAGCGCTTTTCTACCTTCAAGGTACTCAAAGCGCTTTGACATTACTTCCACATTTACCCATTCACACACACATTCACACACTGATGGAGGGAGCTGCCATGCAAGGCGCCAACCAGCACCCATCAGGAGCAAGGGTGAAGTGTCTTGCTCAGGACACAACGGACGTGACGAGGTTGGTACTAGGTGGGATTTGAACCAGGGACCCTCGGGTTGCGCACGGCCGCTCTTCCACTGCGCCACACCGTCCCTGTTGTCTATTTCTGTTTCAGCACCTTTGTTAGTTTTCTTAGCTGCCATTAGTGCTGATTTTCATCACCTGCCTCTGATTAGTGGTCGGGACACTCATCTGCTCTGGTCACTAATCAGAGAGCTATTTATTCCTGTCTCACACCACACTCTACCTGACAGTCTTGTTCGCAACATGTGACAGTTTGCGTTTGGTTACTCCTACTTGTTACTAAACTCTTGCTCGTTCTTGTGGAAAGCTTTGCGGCCGTTTCCCGTGCTGTCGGCATGTCTGCTTTTTTGTATTTTTACCCTTGCTTATTGTGAATGAATAAGCATCTTACCTGTACGCTGCCTTCCTTTCTGCATCTTGGGGACACGACCACCGCAACAATGCGACCCAGACGTAACAAGAGATACATTTTTCCTCCACAATAATGCACTTTTACTGGAAAGTAATGTACAGTGTTACTTAAACTTATGAGTATTTTGAGATATGAGCTGTCTCTTGGGTTTTTGTTATTCTTTAAAAGTTGCGAGCATAAATTTGTGTTTTGAGGATGTTGCGTAAGGAAAGAAGAAAAGTTACAAGTCTCCCCACCCTGCAAGAGTCACAAAACATTCTATCTAAGAGGTGGCAGACACCCTCCGAACCAAAGAAACAAAACACAACATACAGTGCAGTCGACCTGGCGAGGCAGCTCGAGCGCAGCAGTGCTATTGGGCACCCCCTAATGTAGCAGCCAGCTCCTGTGCCAGCCAAACAAGATCCAAATGGCATCCATCCACAAAAATATGGAGAAGATCTTGATGGTTTGTCCGATAGAGAAGCAGTTTGAAAGGAACACTGCAGAAGTTTGATCGCTCAAGTAGGGCTGCACAATTAATCAACATTCAAGTTTTAATTACTGCTATAACCTAACCATAGGATGCTGAGTTTTTTTGTTAATTTCTTTTTCTCTCTTACGTCTGCGGTACTTGAGTAAAAGACATGTCCGCCTATGAGAATTGTCCACCCACACATCCTTGGCGTGTTGGCCAATCATAATTGTTTACATAAAACAGTAATTTAGTGTGCTCTGCAGCCGATGCTGTCAGTGCGCCAATGACAAACACCACTTTACAGTATTTGCAAAAAGTTTTAATAGTGACAGTATAAAATGGCTGAAGGAACTTCTCCGTAGTACAGCAGCTTCATAGTTTGAAACGTGTGGAATACGAAAAGGCTACAACAAGCAGCAAAGGATGGTGAAAGCAACCATCCATTACTGCAGCTTGACCCCTGGTCACAATAGTTTTTATTGGTTATTTCTCCGGTTCAGCAACATGATGTCTTTCTCTCATCAAAACAGATTTTCAGTAATTCAGAAGAGCGCAGTCCACATAAACTCAAATCTTTCTGAAAGTAGATTATTGCATAATGCAATATGTTGATTGATAGTCCAAAATTAGTATACTTCATTCATTCATCCTTTTAGCAGTTTTATGCATTTAGACCCGTCATCACAATTTTTGTTGGAAAAATATACATTTTCTGTGAAAATTATGCAGCCCCACTCTCAACCTTGGTTTACGAATATAATTGGTTCTTGAACATGGTTTGTAAACCGAAAACTTTGTATATTGAAGCAAGGTTCCCCATAAGAATCAATTAAACATGAACAATTGGTTCTAGCTTTAACAAAAGTCCCTATTTTAATAATAAATAAAAACTCCACAATTTCAGACATTATAGAGCAGGGGTCAGGAACCTTTTTGGCTGAGAGCCATGGAAGCCCAATATTTCAAAATGTATTTCCGTGTGAGCCATATAACATTTTTTAACACTGAATACAACTAAATGGGTGCATTTTTAAGACCAACATTTTGAGAGTAAAATAAGTCTCTAATTGTTTTTAACAACATTGTTATTCTAAGGTTAACTAATAATAAATATAATACTTCTTACCATTAATGCGACATCTTGGAAAGGTGCGATAGAAAACGAATGGTAGGATTAAAATGCATGAGAATGTTTTGTAATTTGAACGTTATTTTAAACACTATGATTACCAGCGGAATTATTAATTACTTATTGTGTTAAGCAATGTCAGCTAAGATTTATCTGAGAGCCAGATGCAGTCTTCAAAAGAGCCACATCTGGCTCTAGAGCCATAGGTTCCCTACCCCTGCGTTAGAAAAAGCTTAAATGTACACACACACACACACACACACACACCCACACACACACACACACACACACACACACACACACACACACACACACAGGCTTGTTGGTGCGCTCCAAAACTTTAACCAACCATGTTGCCAAAATAATAAGCATACAAAGGAAAATCATTTTATGTTGTGTTGGGTAATATTTGTGACATTGTTGATGTTTCGGAACGATAAACAAGCAGTGACTTCACGTCGTCATTGCTAGCTAAAGACTGGCTGTGGAACAAAGCCCCCCTCGCTGATAAAAACCTCAAACTAAAGGTGCCGCAAGCCAGAGGCTAACTAGCTGAAACGCTAGGTCAAAGCAGTTGTCTAGCAACCCGAAGCTATAGAGCGATACTGAGAGAGTTTGGACACATTTTAAGCGCTATTTTATCAGACCAAGTGATCTCTAAGACAGGTTGACACAGCTCTGAGCCACACAAGGTACTGCAATTGGGGAAATAAACTCGGCAGAAGTGGCGCTCGTCGTTAAAGCCCTTCGAAATTGCCGCGCCTGTGTGTACTGGATGCAAACAAAATATGAAGTCGGGGCCCGCCTCTTCAAAATAGCAATACCCGCGTGTACAAGTTGTGGTGTCATCAAAATGGCAGCCTCTGATGGCTTTAAGCGGCATGCAAAATGATAGACTGAATTAATGAAGCGTTTATACGCCGAGACATGTTTCGCACACAAAGGCATATTTGGCACGATGTAAACTTTTGTAAACCGAAAAAAGATGCAAATAAAGGTGTTCATAAATGTATGGCGTTATATTTGTGTTAATGTTGAGGTCGCAAAGGCAGATTTTGAGAACAGAAAAATGTTTTCAAGCACAGACATCCATCCATCCATTTACTACCGCTGGTCCCTTTTTTGGGATCGTGGGGGGTGCTGGAGACTATCTCAGCTGCAATCGTGCGAAAGGCACCTCATCACAGCAAGCACAGACATTATATTTTGAAAATAAACCAAATTAATGCACCTGGGGATAGGTTGATTGGCAACACTAAATTGGCTCTCGTGTGTGAATGTGAGTGTGAATGTCGTCTGTCTATCTGTGTTGGCCCGGTGATGATGGGCGACTTGTCCAGGGTGTACGCCGCCTTCCGCCCGAATGCAGCTGAGATAGGCCCTAGCACCCCCCGCGACCCCGAAAGGGACAAGCGGTAGTAAATGGATAGATGCTGTTTTGATTGTTTGATTGAGACTATTATTAGTAGATTGCACAGTAGAGTGCATATTCCGTATAATTGACCACTAAATGGTAACACCCGAATACGTTTTTCAACTTGTTTAAGTCGGGGTCCACGTTAATCAATTCACTGTCACCCCAGTCTGTTTTTAGATGTTTTAAATAATAAATAAAGCCTTGCATTTTTTAAGTCTCTCTTTTCGTTCCATACAGGCTGCGTCACCATGTTGAAAAGTGTTTTTTGTGCGATCTCATTGAAGGCCAAGCAGCCAATCAAAGTAGATTTGGCAAGTTATCTAATTGGTTGCCTTTTTGAAAGAAATATATCTGGGATAGGCTCCAGTACCCCCTACGATCTCGAGAGGGACAAGCGGTAGGAAATGGATGGATAGGTGGAAGGATTTGTGTCTAAACTAGAGCGAGTGCAGAAAACAAGTGGAGAAGGGTGAGGTTGAGAGAGCGGAAGAGAGGGGCGCCAGGCAGGCATCCGTCTGACTGCAGACAGCACTAATTATTGAGTGTAAATAGCAAACAAGCAAACACTTTTATTGTGCACATAACACTTTTATATTCGCTCAAAAATATATATTGACTTTAATTTATTTTCAAAATATAATGTTAGTGCTTGCAAAACATATGTTTCTGTCCTCAAAATATGCCTTTGAGACACAAATATAATGCGAGGTTCGACTGTATATACTGTATTACCAGCATTTAGAGCGGCACTTCTCGAACAGTCTGGGCACAGTCAAGTGTGAACTGCTTCTGAAACTACAGAGGCAAATATCCAACAACCAACTTGAAACCAACTTCACCGCGGTTGCTCTCTTACAAAAATACTGTTGCTTTTTGTAATACATTCTAATGTATTGTTTTTCATAGAATATTATTTTCTTTTTAAAAGGCATATTACATAGCAAGGCCAAGCACACACATTGAATTAATTCAATTCCTTTCAATGGGTGATGTAGATTTGAGATACAAGTGTTTTAAAATCTACTTGCACAGTCATTGAACCAGTTAAGATGCCACTGTAATTTGTTGGTTTGCACAAATATTATGCTCACACACTAACTCTTATGATAGTCAATTTAACTGTTGTGTGTTTTTGTCAGAATATAATCTCTTTTTTTTCATTGTAACTGTTTTTGTGTCATAATACAACATTCTGATTTTTGGCTGCGTGGGTTCCCTCCGGGTACTCCGGCTTCCTCCCACCTCCAAAGACATGCACCTGGGGATAGATTGATTGACAACACCAAATTGGCCCTAGTGTGTGAATATGAATGTGAATGTTGTTTGTCTATCTGTGTTGGCCCTGTGATAAGGTGGCGACTTGTCCAGGGTGTACGCCGCCTTCCGGCCGCTTGCAGCTGGGATTGGCTCCAGCACCCCCGCGACCCCGAACGGTACATGCAGTAGAAAATGGATGGATGGATGGAAGGGGTAGTAAACAGGAGCACAATTGAATATAGTGCTTACATACATACACAGGTTTCAGGGTTGCAGGAAGCTGTAGCCAATCCCAGCTGACTTTGGGTAAAAGGCGAACTCCAAACACAGGGCACCCACATAGAGACAGACAACAATTTGCACTCACAGTCAAACTGTCACTGATTGGGAACTGAACCCAAGCTAGAGTCAAGCTATAGTGCAGTATTGATTGACGCAGGTGACAACACTAGAATCTTCTCCTAAGTTATTGTGGAAACACACATTCTAATCTCTGCTGCATTAGCTGCAATGTAAAGAACAATAGGTGTGCTCGAAGTTGTCAGAAGTTATTCAGTCATCTTCAACAGATGTTTATTGATGTAAAACTGGATCCATACTTATCATCTTTTTATCCTTTGTCCAGGGGTTGAGTAGCAGAAACAGCCTCCCGACTCCTCAGCCCAGGCGGAGTTCCTCCTCCTCTTCTGTGCTGCCTTCACTTGACTCTCTTTCATCCCGGTGGGACCGCAACAATGGCAAGAGATCCCAACCTGACCTTAACATGGCTAGGTATCAACATACACAACTGTTTACACATATCATATTGTCTCTCCACACAAACTAAACAGCATGCGTCATATTATATATATCCCTTACAGACATCATAACAACCTGTTTTCTATACTGTTGATTATTAGACACTCTAAAACTTTGACTTTGCAGTGTACATGAACAATCTGGTATCATTTTTAAATAGATCTGCAATGATTTAACGCTAACAAATTAACACTATGTATTAAAATGTTGTACACATGACAGCATTTCAAAAGTAACCTTGTAGAAAAATGCATTGTTCCAATATTGTGTTGTTGCTTTTACCACTGGCATTACATTGTCTCTTTTATAAATATTGATTGCTTGACATGATAAATCAGCTTGAAGATAGATTATACTTTTTAATCTTTGGTATACATGCTACACGGTTTTCTTTCTTCTGTGGAGGAATAAAAAACAAATTTCATATTTTTTCAATGATTAGGAATCCGTATGACGAAACGTCCCTCAGCCGTGTAGCACATTATTTAATGATATAAAACTGCACAGTTGTAAAATTTTTTTTTACAATAGTCAATTTTTCTTTACATTTTTATGACATTAAATAATGTTTAAATGTTAATTAAAAAAAATTGGCTAGACACTTCATAAAGAATCCCTTACACTTTTTTCTCTGGGGAAAGCGCTTTGAAATTAAAATATTTTTGAATGGATTGTGTTTGAGATAGACAGTTTCACTGTTAAGATTTATTTTTTACCTGCCAACAAATACAAACACAGATATTGTTATTTTTATTTTCACTGTAAGGTCCATCATTTAAGAGTTTTATTCTGATTAGAATCCATGCAGAATGTATTCATTAGAATACACTTTTATTTGGAAATTTAAAACGAGTCAGGAAAATGAAAATCCTTCTGTAGGGAATCCCTTCCTACACAAGAGGGCAGTACATATCTGTCTTACCAGCTGAGCGTCTGAGCTCCTTAGTAAAACATAGACTGAAAATATGTTTGATTTTTGCATGTAGCTCAGGTCTTTCTAATGGGCCAAATGCAAACCTACTTACCATTCCCAAGCAGAGGTCTTCTTCTGTCACCCTCACGTACCATGCAGGTTCCAGAAGAGCAGGTGGGACCTGAGTTCAAAACCTTCTGTTTTGATCAAAAAGATCATGTTTTTTCAAATAGTCCTAATTTTTAACCTCTTTAGGCACATCTCCTAGCCTGAGTCCCCTCACCTCTCCCAGCCACAGTCCTCCAAGTGTAGCCACAGGTTCTTCATTATCCCTGGTCACCCGATCGCCTGTAGAGTTTCCAGACACAGCAGACTTCCTGACAAAGCCTAGTGTCAACCTGAACTTGCACAAGCATTTGGGCTACCCACTCAGCTCATGTGACTTCCAGCAGGCATTCCGTAGCACCGTTTTACCTCTTTGCACCAGGTAAAAAGTGACAGGAATGATTTGGTTTTGATGTGTTCATTATCAACCATGCACAAGACTTGCCTTCTCTGCCCACGCTAGCTGCGGGCGTCAGATGCCAAAGGTAGTTTCCAGTGGCGATTCAGGAGAAGTCCATCAGCCCCTCCTGAGCGAGGCCCAACGCAGGCGCTCAGGTAAATATAATTTAAGCTAATAATTAGTGCTGTCAAACAATTAAACAAAAATCAGATAAATCACAGGGCTGCTGGGGACCTATTTCGAATAATCACGATTAGATATTATTCATTGATTTTTTTTTACATAATTTATCCTCATTACAGTTCCAGGTAAGTTGGAGTCCATCCTAGCTGACTTGATGAGAGGCGGGTACACCCAAAGCTGGTCGTTACTCATCCGCAAAACACAGTCATTCAGACCATGTTGTTCTCTACGTGACAGCGTGGGTTCCCTCTGGGCTTTCTATCATCGCCAAAACCATGCACCTGGGGATAGGTTGATTGGCAACACTAAATGGTCGCTAGTGTGTGAATGTGAGTGTGAATTATGTCTGTCTATCTGTGTTAGCCCTGTGATGAGGTCATGACTTGTCCAGGGTATACACTGCCTTCCGCCCTAATGCAGCTGAGATAGGCTCCAACACCCCCCACGACCCCAAAAGGGAGAAGCGGGAGAAAATGGCTTTTAATACTATCTTCATATTGTGATAATGCATTTTGATAACATGTGAATGAATGGATGGATGGATTCTAGCTGTGTCCAGCAAATTTTACAGAAAATTTGCAAATTCTTCAACACAATGTTGTGGTTAAGTTTCTTCCACAGTGGGAATCACAAATATTTCTAAGTCAGCAAACCTCACCTCCTTAGCCAAAATGACTTTATTTCTCACGGGTATCACTATCACTGAAATAAACTTTTTTTGCAAGTAGCAATATCACTGAAATAAATCACATTTCCTTGAAATAAACTGTGTCTTACAAGTATCAATGTCATTCAAATTAACTGTCTCTGGAAGATGAGAACTAGCTAAACACGCTACACTACACACTATATAAAGATACAATAAACCATGCTAACGGCTAAGCTTGAGCTAAATATATGTTATGTTAAATCACTAATGGTAATTTAAGCTAGAGTGTGCTATTTTTGTTAGATTCTTTTGGTTTGAAAAATTTCACCATGAGCAAGTTGCAAACAGTCCCTTTAATTTGGGCCTGTTGCTTCCTTTGTGTTAATAATAAGGTAATTTGTGGTGTATTTTTCTCATGTGTTTTCAAAGTCTACTGAAAAGGTCCGTCTCCTGTTCTTGAATACTCACATTTACCATAGAGTGGACCGTTGTTTAACATCTTCCATATAGACTTGTTTGGTTCTGCGGCCTGTCACTACCGGATCTACTGCCCATGTGTGCATGCATGACCGTAACACTGCTTGTACATACCACCCAGAAAAGCTTTGCCAGAGACATTTAAAACATTTTGAGTCATTGTGCACTGCAGATGAGTCGATAAGAATATAATTTTTTAAAATTGGATCAGATTAGAAATGATGATGATGGATTAACCTGCATTAACATGTTAATTTTGGCTTCCCTACAAAATAATATGCATTATTTGACATTGACATGTCTATTGACTGTTTTTTATTTCTACTGGATACCAAGATTAGTGGATGTCTGTAAATATAATCTTTCTACAGTAGTTCTATCGCTATAAATCTTCTTGTCCATTTGTGAGCATCAGGTGAAGGGCCGGATTTCCCAGTGGAGCCTTTAATCAGGGAGGAGAGCGTGGAAGTGGACTTGTCTGCAGAGTCCTGCACCACAGGAGATCAGAGTCAGACACAGGAGCAGAGCTCAGGCACAGAGCAGCAGACTCAGGAATTAGAGGTACATTTTTATTCCAGAACACGGAAAACCCTGTGGAACAGTCATGGGTTTGCAAGGCTAATCTGTACTATGTATACTCATTTGGTGTTTCCCCTCCAGGGTAATCAGGAGTTCAGACTAGACGCAATGCTGGAAGACCATGAAGCCCTCATGGAGAGGATGAACACCTGGAACTTCCAGATCTTTAGCCTGGTGGACAAAACAGGAGGAAAGACAGGACGAATACTCAGCTATGTATGTAGTACTGGGATTGCAAAGTAGCTCGCGGGTGTCTTTATTCGTGCTAAAAAGCTGTGGTCACTATGTTTGTCCCTTCTGGATAAATCCTTTGTGGGCAGGCTTATTTCAATGCAGTTTATGTTGTTTGTTGCATCAATACGTCTGTCAAGTCATTTTTTAATACTGAAACATTTTTTTTAAACTTAAAAAAGAGGTTCGTACATAATGCACTAGTGTTTGTTTGATGGTACTGATGTGGTTACCTTTTGTTCTGATGTGTGTTTCAGTAAAGCTGGTCTGTATTTCCCCAGGTGACTTACACCCTTTTCCAGGATACGTGTCTGTTTGAAATTTTCAAGATCCCTGTGAGGGAGTTCATGACATACTTCTTTGCTCTGGAAAATGGCTACAGGGACATTCCCTGTGAGTGTTCACACGGCGCTATAGGCCTTCTAGGAAGATGTATATTTGTTCACTGTTTTGTTAATTTTTCATCACACTGTGCTCATGTCTATTGTTGTGCTGCAAAACACAACGTTTCACTTCTAGCCAAATGCCATCAACTCCCAGCTTATTGCGTTATAATCATCCACAGATCATAACCGGGTCCATGCTACTGATGTGCTCCATGCTGTCTGGTACTTAACCACTCGACCCATTCCTGGGTTCCAGCAGATCCACAATGAGCATGTGACCGGAAGTGACACAGGTAAACACAAACCGGTAGCTCCATAGTAAAGAGTGCACACTGACTTCCAGTAATATACAGTGAAACTTAAATGCCTTAATTTGTTTAAATTTAGAATCAGTTATCCCGCAGGAAACTAAAAATATTTAGTTTTAAAACACAGGTGTCAAACTCAAAGCCGGTGGCCTAGATTTGGCCCGCCACATCATTTTATATGGCACACGAAGACCTGGTAATAAAATGTGTCAACAAAAGTACTTTATCATTCCGTACTTGATGTATTTGTTACTTCAATTTAGACATAAAAATGCATCTACTGCATTTTAAACTTTTATCATGTAATAATGAAACAAATATTCAATTTTTTTTCTTAAAATAAATAGTTAAATATATATATATATATATATATATATATATAGCCCTTGCCTTTCAGCCTTCGCCCTCTTCATATAGCCCTTGCCTTTCAGCCTTTGCCCTCTTCTGTCAGCTCACATATATATATATATATATATATATATATATATATATATATATATATTTATATTTATTTTTTTAAATTTTTTTTTAAGTATCAAAGCTGGATTAGTGTCACGGCACTGATGCAAGTGATGCTACCTCACTCTTTCAAAACCCAATCTGTATGTGTATTTTTGAAAAATTCTAATCTTCAAGGGTTTCTACAGATAAATACATATTAGCAGGATATCAATAGCGTCTCTATTCAAGGGCACGTACACATTTTAATCCCCTAAAGGAGAGACATGACAGAAAATTTTTGAGAATGGCTGCATTAAGTCAGTTAATTAAGTAAACATTACCATTCCTAATTGTCAAGAGTTAAACTATTGCATAACAAAATGTAATATCAATTAAAGGGGTCATATAATTATTTTATTTCTACATTTAAAACACTTCCTTGTGGTCTACATAACATGTAATGGTGTTTTTATTTTTTGTCAAAATTTTTCATAAATTAAAAGGGAATAAGCGTTAGGAAATGGATGGATGGATGTTTAACAAACCATTTTCAAGCAGCTTTCTGACCGTCTCTTCAGGATGTGCCATTTTGTGGGCCTTTTTTTTACGTGCCACCACTTAAACTGCGTCTTCTCACTCTCAGCCCTTTTGAAATTTTTAGCGCTACTGACAAGCATTAGTTACAACTATACACTACTTTTTATTAGAAATCGCAGCAGCAGAGGATGTATGTTTATGTACGAGACAGTCTGCCCCACAACACGAGAATAGAGAAAAGGAACTTATTGACTACAACGGTTGACTCGCGCATAGCCCTTCAGGTAAAGCTTGACCATATGTGGAGATATCCGCTGATGTAAAACTGGAAAAAACGTCACAATGACTGCTTCATAAATATCTGGTTTGATTTAAAATTTTTGGGACTTATGCAATTCCCAAATACACAAAAACTGGTACCAATAGGTAAGAAAGGTCCCCATATAATGGCATCATTTGAGGTGTTAACATCTAAGGAGGAGGGAGCCTGACTTCATTCTTAGCACTTAAAACATTCTGACCTGTTTTGGAAGTGTGTAATAACATGACTGGCTTTTAGGCATAAAATTATTTCATCGTCCACTTTTTCACCTAATGTTGCTTTGGTCAAATTGTACACTGTAGCCATGACATAATTTACATGGTTCCATTTTTTTCCATTTCATGTCACAAGCACACTTTTCCGCTTTGCCCTCACTGGTACACTGTTTTGGTGGCATCACAAAAAAGCCAAGAGAAATAAATGTTATCTTTCAGATGCTAAAGTGGCACAAATTTCACATTATGGGATGAAGTCTCGCTCTGCATGGTGACATCTTATGCATACAGATGTGGTGTCGACCCAACCTCCGAATTTTTGGATTAAGATTTTAGTCCAAATGTACTTCCAGTTCGCATTTGTATGCTCCATTCGTTTTTTAACCGCACAGGTTGGTGATAATAAGACATGTAACTGGTAGCCATGTGTGTTCCAGACTCAGACAGTGGGATTTCACCTGGCAGGATATCATACGCCTCCTCAAAAAGCTCCTCCATATCAGATGATAGCTACGGCTGCCTGGCCTGGAACATCCCAGCTCTGGAGCTCATGGCCCTTTATGTAGCAGCTGCAATGCACGATTACGACCACCCCGGTCGAACTAATGCCTTTTTAGTTGCTACTAACGCACCTCAGGTAAGCAATCAATTTTGTTTGAATTTGAATGTTCACAGAACACCTAGGAGCTACTGTAATTATAGGTGGCTACAAAAGCAATTTTGTTAAGGCTGCAGTTTGGTTGGAAATACAAACCAGTTCAAAGTTAAGGATGCTTTTGTTCCCCAGGGAGAACATTTTCAGATCCATTGATCCAGATTTGCACCAACATAAAATGACTCTTTTTTTTGGGGTGGGGGAGGTGGCCATATCATACCTCTTCAGCTTTCACATGAATTAGTTCATTTTATTTAAGAAATCCTGGTAACACTCAAATACACAAAAAGTAACATAATCCCTTGTATCTAAGGCAAAGTAATAACAATAATAGGTTTTGTAAAATACAAGAGATAAAGAGGGATCCTTTTTGCATTTCTTTGATGATACCGAGTTGAACATTCACATATATTCAATTAGTCACTGCATTCAGTGCGTAAGACTGCATCAAATAATAATTGTTACCACTGTATGGTAGTAAAATTGTGAGTGGCACATAATGAATAATAAGCAGATTATAATGAGACTACGGTTAACCAACAAATGTATTTTGTGGTGTTTTATTCCCTTGTGATTTAAACTTTCCACCAAATGAAATCACTGCTCAACTCAAGAACCACGCAACACAGTCCGCCCCTGCTTTGAATCAGTGTAATTATATGCTCCACATGTGCTTGTGTTCTCGACAGTTGCGTCCTCAGATGTCCGGTGTCTTTCAAAAACATCACGTAACCTGACATGACCTTTCTTTGCATGTATTAATTTAGGGTTGTCCTAATGTATATACATGTACAGTATGTATCTTTGTGTGTATATGTACGTACATATGTATGTATGTATTTATATATATTTAGTTGTGTCTGTATATATACTGTATATATATATGTATGTATGTATGGATTATATATATACATGGATGTATATATGTATGGATGGATGTATATATATATATATATATATATATATATATATATATATATATATATATATATATATATATATATATATATGTCTTGATTGGATTATCCGGAGAATAGTGCTCGATACCGTGGTAGAGCGCAATATGTAGGTGTGGGAAAAAATCACAAGACTACTTCATCTCTACAGATCTGTTTCATGAGGGGTTCCCTCAATCATCAGGAGATTTTCTCCTGATGATTGAGGGAAACCCTCATGAAACAGATCTGTAGAGATGAAGTAGTCTTGTGATTTTTTCCCACACCTACATATATATATATATATATATATATATATATATATATATATATATATATGTATGTATATATATATATATGTATGTATATATATATATATGTATGTATATATATATGTATGTATGTATATATATATGTATGTATGTATTGCTGGATGTATGTATTGCTGGATGTATATATATGTATGGATTGATGTGTATATATATATATATATTTCTATATGTGTGTGTGTGTGTATGTATATGTATGTATATATGCAAATATATATACATACATATGTACGTATATATACACATTTGTGTATATATGTATATATACACATTTGTATGTATATATATATATATATATATATATATATATATATATATATATATATATATATATATATATATATATATATATATATATATACACACACACACACACACATATATATGGCCAAATCAAATTATGGTGGAAAATAAGTATTTGGTCAACCATTCAAAGCTCTCACTGATGAAAGGAGTTTTTGGCTCAAAATCTCACGATACATGGCCCTATTAATTCTTTCCTTAACACGGATCAATCGTCCTGTCCCCTTAGCAGAAAAACAGCCCCAAAGCATGATGTTTCCACCCCCATGCTTCACAGTAGTTATGGTGTTCTTGGGATGCAACTCAGTATTCTTATTCCTCCAAACACGACGAGTTGAGTTTATACCAACAAGTTATATTTTGGTTTCATTTGACCACATGACATTCTCCCAATCCTCTGCTGTATAATCCATGTACTTTCTGGCAAACTTCAGACGGGCCTGGACATGCACTGGATTAAGCAGGGGGACACGTCTGGCACTGCAGGATTTGATTCCCTGTCGGCGTAGTGTGTTACTGATGGTAACCTTTGTTACTTTGGTCCCAGCTCTCTGCAGGTCATTGACCAGGTCCCCCCGTGTGGTTCTGGGATTTTTGCTCACCGTTCTCATCATCATTTTGAAACCTTGGGATGAGATCTTGCGTGGAGCCCCAGATCGAGGGAAATTATCAGTGGTCTTGTATGTCTTCCATTTTCTGATAATTGCTCCCACAGTTAATTTTTTCACACCAAGCTGCTTGCCTATTGTAGATTCACTCTTCCCAGTCTGGTGCAGGTCTACAATTCTTTTCCTGGTGTCCTTCGACAGCTCTTTGGTCTTGGCCATAGTGGAGTTTGGAGTCTGACTGTTTGAGGCTGTGATAGGTGTCTTTTATACAGATAACGAGTTCAAACAGGTTCTATTGATACAGATAACAAGTGGAGGACAGAAGAGATTCTTAACGAAGAAGTTACAGGTCTGTGAGAGCCAGAAATCTTCCTTGTTTGAAGTGACCAAATACTTATTTTCCACCATAATTTACAAATGAATTCTTTGAAATTCCTACAATATGAATTCCTGGATTTTTTTTTCGCATTCTGTCTCTCACAGTTAAAGTATACCTATGATGAAAATTACAGACCTCTGTCATCATTTTAAGTGGGAGAACTTGCACAATCGGTGGCGGAATAAATACTTTTTTGCCCCACTGTATGTATGTATGTATGTATTTATATATATGTGTATATATAAACATATATGTATGTATATCCACATATATGGATGTATATATATACACACATGCATGTATGTATATTTATATATACATATATATGGAGGTATGCATATATATATATATATATATATATATATATAAAAAATATATATATGTACATATTTATATGTACATATCAGTGACGTGCGGTGAGGTTCATGGCTGGTGAAGCACTGACTTCATCACAGTCAGATTTACAAACATATGAACCCTAAAGAGTATCTTATTCACCATTTGATTGGCAGCGGTTAACGGGTTATGTTTAAAAGCTCATACCAGCAATCTTTACACATACAAACTGTAGTACACAAAAAAGCGCATTTAATTAAAAAAATGTTAGTATGCTCTTACCTTTACTTATAAATTAAGTCAATGCGCCGCTCCTTCTGAACAAAAACATCGATAACTTGTTTATAGAAGTCTTCCATATCTTTCTTCGGTTTTAAAAGTCTCTATGTCTTGATGGAGATCACTGTCTGTGGCAAACCTTTTAGCTCCGGCGTTGGTCTTCCTTTAATTATTACTTCCTGCTTCGATCGAAAGTCCAGTTTGGAAAACTGTTTTATTTTAGATATGTAATCATCCATGTTAAAAGTCCAGGGGAGAGGAAAACAAACACACGCTGTTCACTCTTGCTGCTTGTTGTCACTTCCTCTGCAGCCGAGTTGTCGCAAAAATGATCCCTGGGATCACTAGCGCCCTCTATCACCAGGAGGCGGGAGTACAGGTGCCTCACAGTGCGTCTTCGCAGCCATTTTATGATTGCCCAGCACAAGAAATATGTTACACACATACAATTGTTGACAAAATACACTGTACTTTATATACCTCAGCTAACTAAACTATGAAAATGTATAATATAATTCATATAGCAATACGGTCTCACTGCACAGCAGCCAGCAGTTAGCCGAGTCATTGCGCAATCCATGGCGAGGCTCAACTGGCTGCTGACTCTTCTCAGTA